>NC_061117.1:71150629-71171623 GCF_002878395.1 Capsicum annuum | reverse complement strand
AGTCCTAGTAGAGCCCTTATCAGTCTCTACCCCAATGGGTAAAACCATCATAGCCCGGCGGGTATACAGGAACTGTCCGGTTATGATATCTCAGAAATCCATGTCAGCAGATTTAGTAGAGTTAGAGATGATTGATTTTAATGTCATTCTCGACATGGATTGGCTTCATTCTTGATATGCCATAGTCAACTGCAGAAACAGGATAGTTCAATTTTAGTACTCGAATGAGCCCGTCCTAGAGTGGAAGGGTAGCATTTCAGTGTTCAAAGTTTAACTTGTTTCGTACCTTTGGGTAAGGAAAATGATTTCTAAGGGGTGTGTGTATCATCTCTTTCATGTTAAAGATTCCAGTTCTGAATCTCCCAGCCTTGAAATAGTCCCTGTTGTTAATGAATACTCAGATGTCTTTCCCGTAGATCTTTCAGGCATTTCTCTCGAAAGGGAAATAGACTTCGGCATAGACCTTTTTTCGAATACTCGACCTATTTCTATTCCACCATACAGAATGGCACCAGCAGAACTCAAGAAACTAAAAGATCAGTTGAAGGATATCTTAGATAAGGGATTCATCAGACCCAGTGTTTCCCCATGGGGTGCGCCAGTATTATTCGTGCGCAAGAAAGACGGTTCTCTCAGGATGTGTATTGATTATCGTCAACTCAATAAGGTCACGGTCAAGAACAGATATCCTCTTCCCAGGATTGATGATCTATTCGACCAACTTCAGGGTGCCAGTTATTTCTCTAAGATAGACCTCAGATCAGGCTATCATCAGCTCAAAGTTAGAGAATGTGACATTCCAAAGATAGTTTTCTGTACTCAGTATAGTTTTTTTAAATTTTTAGTCATGTCATTTGGTCTTACTAATGCCTCTGCAGCTTTTATGGATTTGATGAACCATGTGTTCAAGAAGTACTTGGACATATTTGTCATAATCTTTATAGATAATATTCTGGTCTGTTCTCGCACAAAGCGTGATCATGCAGACCATCTCAGGATTGTTCTTCAGACTCTCAGGGATCACCAGTTATTCGCTAAGTTTAGTAAGTGCGAATTTTGGCTAAGATCAGTAGCATTCCTTGGCCATATTGTTTCCGATGATGGCATTAGAGTAGATCCTCAGAAAACCGAGGCAGTAAAAAACTGGCCCAAACCCATATCTCATTAGATATTAGGAGTTTCTTGGGTTTCGCTGGCTATTACAGATGGTTTGTCAAGGGATTTTCTTCTATTGCATCTCCTATGTCCAGATTGACTCAGAAGAAGATTAAGTTTTAGTGGTCAGATTCATGTGAGAAGAGCTTTCAAGAGTTGAAGACTCGACTTACCTCTGCTCCAGTTCTAGCTATTCCAGATGGTTCAAATAGTTTTGTAGTCTATTGTGATACATCCAGAGTGGGTTTAGGTTGTGTCCTCATGCAGCATGGTAAGGTCATAGCCTACGCCTCCAGACAGTTAAAGTTACATGAGAAGAATTATCCTACTCATGATCTTGAGTTAGCAGCGGTAATTTTTGCCTTGAAGATTTGGAGGCATTATCTCTATAGAGTTCATGTAGATGTCTTCATAGACCATAAAAGCCTCCAGTATGTCTTTTCCCAGAAAGATCTCAATCTTCGCCAGAGAAGGTGGTTACAGCTCTTGAAAGATTATGACATGAGTGTTCTTTATCATTCGGGCAAGGCCAATGTTATGGCCGACGCTCTCAGTCGACTCTCCATGGGTAGTATTTTTCATATGGAGGATAGTAAGAAAAAGATGGCTCAGGATATCCATCAGCTTGCCAGACTAGGCGTTCGCTTGGTTGATTCTTCAGAGGGTGGTGTATGTGTTCATAGTAGTTCAGAGTCATCTCTAGTGTCCAAGGTGAAAGAGAAACAAGACAGGGATCCTAGCCTTGTCAAGCTCAAAGAGTCAGTTCAGAATCAAAAAGTCGAGGTTTTCTCCCAAGGGGGAGATGGTGTTCTTCATTGTCAGGGTCGTCTATGTGTTCCAGGTGTACATGAATTGAGGCAGCGAATTCTTGCAGAAGCGCATGGTGCACGATACTCTATTCATCTAGGGGCCACTAAGATGTACCACAACATGCGGGAGATCTATTGGTGGAGTGGGATGAAGAGAGATGTTGCAGATTTTGTGGCTAAGTGCTCTACATGTCAGCAGGTTAAGTAGAGCATCAGAAACCTAGTGGTTCCATGCAAGAGTTCACCCTTCCTACTTGGAAGTGGGAAGAAGTTAACATGGACTTCGTGATGGGTTTGCCTAGAACTCGTCATCAGCATGATTCAGTCTGGGTCATTATAGATAGAATGACCAAGTCAGCTCTTTTCCTTCCTGTTCGTACTTCTTATTCCATCGAGGATTATGCCAAACTCTATATCAGGGAGTTATTCAGATTACACAGTGTTCTGCTATCTATCATCTCAGACAGAGGTACCCAGTTCACTTCTTATTTTTGGAAAGCATTCCAAAAGGGTCTCGGTACCTAAGTCCATCTCAGCACAGCATTTCATCCTCAGACAGATGGTTAAGCAGAGAGGACCATTTAACTTTTGAAGATATGCTAAGGGCGTGTGCAATTGACTTCAAGGGAAGTTGGGACGACCACTTGCCTTTGATTGAGTTTGCATACAACAATAGCTATTATTCTAATATTCAGATGGCTTCATTCGATGCTCTCTATGGTAGGAGATGTAGGTCTCCAATTGGTTGGTTTGAAGTTAGTGAGGCCTCAGTCATAGGTCTTGACTTAGTATTCGACGCCTTAGAGAAAGTTTAGCTGATCAGAGAGAGACTCCGAGCTGCTTAGAGCCAACAGAAGTCCTATTCAGATGTTAGTAAAAAGGATCTCAAGTTTGAGGTCAATGACTATGTCTATCTTAAGACCTCTCCCATGAAGGGAGTGAAGAGGTTTGGAAAGAAAAGGAACTCAGTCCCCGGTATGTCGATCCCTTCAGAATTCTTTGTCGCTTTGGAAATGTAGCTTATAAGCTTGAGTTGCCTTCAGATCTAGCCTCAGTCCATCTAGTCTTCCATGTCTCTTTGCTAAAGAAGTGCATAGGTGACCCAGTAGCTGTTGCCCCTATTCAGAGCATCGACATTCAGAACAGCCTCTCTTATGAAGAGATTTCAGTTGAAATCTTAGATTATCAGATTCGTAGATTGAGGAAGAAAGAAGTCCCTCTAGTCAAGGTTCTTTGGCGAAATAAGTCTCATGAGGGAGATACTTGGGAAGAAGAAGCAGATATGCGTACCAAGTATCCTCACCTCTTCCCCTCCAATTCATATCAAGCTCAAGGTAACAGTTCTCCTTAAGCTTATTAAGTTTCATGTTCATGTTTCCAGTATAAACTTGGTACCTATTAACCGTTTCATACTCAGTCATGCATTCATGTATCAGTTGTCTATGCATCAGATATGCATGATTTTAGTATGTTTAGCATGCCAGTCATGAGATCAAGTTTCATTTCTTCATGTTCAGTTCAGGTTCTATTGTCTTATATCCCTTCTCAGTAAATTCTCATTCAAGGACGAATGTTCCCAAGGGGGAGATATTGTAATACCCCGCATGTTTCTAATTGTATGATTCATACTTGAGTACATGACTACAATGAATATCCTAGTGATAGGATAGCTTATGATGCATTAAGCATGTTTATATAAGTCACTTAAGGTAATACAAGCTAAGAGTTTTTGAATCCATCAAGTTTTAGTGTTTGATTTTGCAAGGGTCATATTTGAACGAGTATAACTCAAGATTAATGTGGTATTTTGGCTGGTTTAAACCCACCAAATTGTAGAGAATCGAATTATCTTTCCAACGATACCAAGTTTGCCTTAATCCAATACCCGAGCAAAAAGTTATGCCCATTTTCGTGAGAGACAGTAAGCATAGGCGATTGGTTAGGCGCCGCCTAACCCAAGAATAGGCGATTGGTTAGGTACCACCCAACCCTAAACTTAACCCTACTGAACATATAACTTCTAAACCTATTACAACCTTATTTTCATCTCAAAGTTCATCATCCAAGAGCACTAAAGGAGAAAAACAACTAGGGTTGCATAAGTAAGCTTGAAGATCCGATTTCAAGGAAATTCCTTCGTCAATCATCAAGAATCTTCCTTCTAAGGTATGCGTAGTGTTCATCTATGGATTCAATTCATTCATAGAGTTCAAGAATCAATCTTTAAAATACAAAATCTTGGTTGATTTTGGTGATATGATCATACCCATGTTGATGCTTGATTGTTTTCCTCTTTTTCATTATAAAGTATAATTTCTATATTGTTGGGTGTTGATGATCATGTTGTTGATATTGGGTGATTCCCAAGATGGAATCTTTATATGTTTTTGTGAATTCATGATATCATATGAGTTGGAAACATGTAAATTTGGTTGTTCATGATGTATAATTTGATGAGTTCACCTATGCTTAAGATGTGCATGTAAGGTGTTTGATAAAATGCCTAAAGAACTAGAAATCATGCAATATAGCTAAATTGTGACTAAGTGAAGGATTCATGATATGCCCTTACGTTCCAATGACTTCTATGTTGTTAATGTGCCTTGTAAATGTTGTTGGAATAACCATGAACTATTCTTATGAGATTATGCTATATTTACTTGCAAATCCTACTTATGAACAAGATGTATGATAACCATGCAACCCACATGAACTTCCATGCTATTAGTATGTGTTGCCAATATGATTATGCAATGAACATGATATTAAGATTGTGCAAGTACTTCCATGTGATATGAAATCCTTTCCATGCAATACATTGTTGATAACCATGCATAGTATGAGATCCCTACTTATGATATTATATATTATGGACTCTACTCTTATGATCAAGTCAGCCATGTGTGTCAGTTTCCTTCCATCGAGTCCTGGGGGCACTTGTACCCAAAAACTATAGCTGTGTGCCTATATCCATGTCATGTTTCACGATATCCGAACTCAAGCTATGATTCCATAAACTTCAGTCAGTCATGTGACTCAGGAAAACCTCATGATATTAGTCAGTTGTCAGATATCAATAACATTCCGCCAGTCAACGGAATTCAGTAAGATTAAGTCATGCACAGTCAAAGTTAGTTATTCATGTCCAGTCCCTCCATATGGGAGTAGAGGTTAGGACCAAGTGAACCCAAGGATGGGAACTCACCCACCAGTTCAGGGTGTGATTCTTAGTAGCTATCCTTGTGTTCCAGAACTATGTAGCCAGCGTAGGTTGAGACATCTTAACCCGTCAGCTTAGGGTTGATGAGGTGGATTAACCCGTCAGTTTAGGGTTCCCACCATTCTCATTGAGTACCCACCAGATAAGGGTCACTCATAGTTGTCCTTACCAGTGCCGCGGTATTGTTACCCCTCCAGTCGGGGTAGAGATTAGACCCCAGCTTAACCATAACGGCATACATGGGGCATGTCGGTTAAACACTACTTTCCCATGGTTTCAATATCAGTCTCAATAAAAAAAGTCAGGGCGTTCTTCAGATTTTAGTATATACAGGACTGTCAGATACAGTCATCCATGTTATCAATTTCAGTAACAGTCTTAGTAAAAGAACTCAGGGCGTTCTTCAGATTTCAGTATATACAGGACTGTCAGATACAGTCGTCCATGTTATCAGTTTCAATATCAGTCAGGACAGTTATCAGTAAACCATGTATTATCTTACAAGTCATGCTATCACGTATTCACGATCCCAGTTTCTATATATGTGTGTTTGCACTCCCACATTCATATTAGTCAATCAGTGTTGTTCATGCATGAAACCCTTTATGTTCAGCCTACCTTCCTCGTATACTCAGTACTCCAGTTGTACTGACGCATTTGTGATATGGTTCTTTCTTTTCATGTTACACTATAGGTTCTGAGAGACGAGCTCCAGCCCAGCAGTAGCGGTAGCATTCCAGTCGCAGAGACACAGTAAATCATCATTGATTCGAGGACAATATGATTTGATTCATTTATTTATTCTTCAGTTCAGTTTTATAGAGTTAGTTGGAGACATGTTCTTTCAACTCCTTATTCAGACAGTTTAGAGTCTTTCGGATTTACTTTCAGATTTACGTTTAGATTCAGTTTTTTTGGGTATTTTCGCCCACATAATTTTATTCAGTTGAACCTTATGGCTTTACAGTTCCATGTATTCCGCATTATTATATTATGATTTGCAGTATACAGGTACAGATATCATTCATAGGTTAGTTTGTGGTCCCACGGGGTCATAAGCACCGTATAGCATTTCGGTTCAGTAAATCAGGGTTTTACAGACTTATAGATCCTTGTGTGAAATCCTTGCAAACTATCCACTGCTAATAAGAAGCTGCACCATATTATTTTTCAACTTAAAATTCCCCTCAGCTGTCGGTCTTTGAATTGGTGAAGTCAAGTTCATTGAAAGTGGGACTGCCACTTCCCTAACCTTCCTACCGGCTGCTTGTTGTTCAGCCATAGGAACAGTATTCTCTTGAACTTCTTAGATTTATGGAATTCTGGGGAGAAGGATTGTTTGTCTCCTATGTTGATGGTATAGTTGCTCGGGTTCCGGGCTTGGTTCTACCAACTCCCGATCCTTTGCCAGCTTATTAACTTAAAACCTATTTCTTGCAAAAACAAAACCAAGACCAAGCATAAAAACACCAAATAAACCTAAAAATAAAACTAAAATAAACAATTTCCAACTAACAACTCCCCAAAAATGGTGCCAAAAACTTATTGCGACTCAGGAGCACACACAAGTGTACATGGTTTGACAAGTAATATAGTGGCCTTCAAGAAAGCCGAATATCGATCACACAGAGACAAGATTTGGCAACGATTTAATTTCAGTTCATATTTTAGATTCAATTGATGCAAGCATGACCAAAAAGAGAGTTTGTAGTTTATAATTGCAAAGAAAATAAAAAAAATGTAAGTAAAGATTTAAAGAAAATCAATAGGATAAAAGTCAGTGTTCACTTCGAACAATCATATTACGTCTTGAACTTCATTCGTTAATCTACTTATCGTGGTTGATGATTCGTAGGGTTTATTGCATGATTACGATTTCCCAACCTATAATCGTTTACCTAAGTTGAACCTTACACCTACATCATTGAGCAGGGATGTAATAATTCACTTAAGTTCTTTACAAATATCATCCTACATATGCATTAAGTATGGTATCTAAGTACATTCCCGTCCTAGATACTAGTTTGAATATCTTATTTCATAAAGAAAAATAAACCATAATCTGCTTATTCCTATGTTCTATCTCCCTATTCCCTCTCCCAAGTTCACAAAGTCAACAATTGATGTATTCTAAAGGTGATCAATCCTCAAAATAATTAAAATAAGAATAAACAAATAACTGACAGTGATAAGTAAAGAAAACAAACTTAATCCATAGCAATAATACTCATGTTCTTGGCTTCAACCCCAGAAAGAGGGCGTTTAGCCATGCATAGTCATAATCGCAATCACAAGGTTGTAATTAACGACTAAAAATATGTATGAACTAAATGAAATTAATAAAAACCTAATTATGAAGTTGTAGCAACCCCTTGATCTCCAAAATATATCCAGAAGTATGTAATAAAGTGATACAAAATGTATTTATAGCATAAGGGTAAGCCAGGTCCGTGTTAGAGTAGAATTGGAGCAAAACTCCCAGGTGTGGAGTGGAGCATGCATTGCATGATATTCGCATGCACTCACTGGAAGTTGGCTTCTTAAATTTCTCTAAGGCATTGGACCCCTAAAGTAAAGTATGCGGCGCATGCTATATTACGCCAGAATGGAGCATGTGACCTACGTATATCATAGGTACACACTGTTTTGGGTCACTTCTGAGTCTATTGATGTATCTCACGCGCTCACACTACTTTCCACGCACCCTCACTCTCCCAATACTTTTCAGGTATCCAAATTGGCGTCAAGCTGTGTTTTGTGCTTCCGTGATCCATTCCAATCCTTTTTGAGTTGTTTCCACTGATTTGAAGATTTTATATCCTTAATTTATAATCATTATCCATTAACCAAGCATCCTATAGCATTAAACACAATAATTTAGAGCTCAAAACAACACAACATCCAACACGACGAAATAGAAACAAGAGCTAAGCATAGACAAATTTCACTTTGATCTTTAACTTGTGGTTTTGACTCTTGTCTTGATCCAATTGACCCTTGTAAACTCATAAAACTTAGTTCAACATATAATAACACATTTAAAACCATAAGGAACACATATAATGCGATAGGATCCAACAAGAGAGGCTAGACAAGCCCCTAGCTTACTCTAGAACGACTAGTATTTTCTATTGAACTCTAATTGATTCTTTTTGGTACAAACTTGCTTGGAATTCACCTTGAACCATATAAATACATGTTTTAACACATTTATCTTATTATAACCCATTATATCTTAGAATCTTCCTTAACACAAGGCTAAAAAGGCTAGAATAGTGACGCTAGAATGCATAGATATACCCAACATCAGCACCAACCAATTTTCTTTTTATAATCACAAAGGGAATTACATATTAACAATAACAACCTAATACTTTTATTAATGACCTATGATTTTCAAAAAAAATGAAAATCCATCAAGAACTCCTCTCTTAATTCAATCATACCCCAAGTAACCTCTACCTTCTACAATAAAATATACAACACACTGACTACCCCTTAGTTAATTCAAAAATACACATCACCTCAATCCTAACTTGATATCATAAATAGATCCATCAATATACTCTCAACCAATTACTATCACCGCTTTTCTTGTCACTAAACTTTTAAATCCATACTCTTAACTCTAAGGTTGTTCTACCACTTATGGATCATAACACCCTAAGTAACACTATCCCTTGAATGAAAACTCTATTCAATAATATAGGTACATACTCTCTCTTCTCATAGGTGTTATCTGTATTGAAAGGTCAAAGAGGAATTTGCATACATACTATATTTATGTCATAACTGTACAACTCATATGTATGAGGACATAAGCATTCAAACTAAAGGACTTAAAACACACTAAGGGGGTCATCTCAATCCCTTTGTGCAATTCTAAAGTTTCTGATAGTTAATCTGAGAGTGTCATATCGGGAGGAATTAAAATTTACTTCTTACACTAACTCAAATATAAGTCATAGTTAGAGGATTATAGAGTAACACACAAATCAACGTGAGTTTCTAAGAGGACAACTTTACTATTAGATTTGAGTATGAAGAAAGAGAAATATTTCCTAAATGTCTGGTCACCTCTCAAAGAAAAGTACAGACGTCTCTGTACCATTTTGCAATAATCTACTAGAAATGAATTCACAGACACCCTAAGACACTTGAACTCTATGCTTTAATACCATGTTTCAAACATCCCGAGACTACACCATGGAAATCACACGGAGCTTAGGACTACAAGTAATCTCAAGCTAACCCATGGCACTAGCATAATGCATGAGAAACTAATTAAACATGTAGAAGAGCTAGACTTACTGATAGGAATCAAAATCATGAGATAACATATTTTGATAAATTACTATCAAAAGAGTACAATACAGATTATACAAAACAAAACTAAAACTGAATACATCAACTCTAACTGACTATCTATGAAACTTCTACTAATACTGACTATAGGTAGTTGGTACATGACCCCTAGTTATACCTAATCACTACAAAGAAACCAAAATAAAATACTAGAACTATAACTGACTTGACTTATCTAATAAATAGAACTCATCACATGTTGGTTGAAAGATTCAAACTTCCTAATCATGACTCTATGAGATACAATTAATACCTATATTATGACATAATGTAGTCACACAAACATATGTGTGGTCAGTTCTCCTGGAATATACTGAGTGTATGGAATGAATGCAATAAGTAAAAACTGATATAAATCATAAGCTTAAAACATGCATGCTAAGTATAGATAGACTCACCATGTTCATGAATAGAACTGAAATCCAAAATAACATAATCCATAAGTAGTAAAACATAATCTAGTAAAGTTAGTTAGAATTACACTTAGTTTCTGAAATCAATATTTCTTTGAGAGATTCTTTCAACCGACATAAATCATGTAAGCATCATGGATTCTGACGTCTGACCCATGTTGAAGAGGGTTGCTCTATATCTTTCCATCGATATAGAACCATGATAGGAGTGATCACTAAGCTGGCCCATTTGAGCAAGGAAGACATTCTCTGGCTAGGACCTTTTAACCTACGGTAGAATATAGTTTTTGGGAATTTATGTGCGCTGAACCTACCTTACCCTTGTGCTAAATACTAGTTCCAAAATATACTAATGTTCATAATATATGAAATTCACCAAAAGTAAGCATATAGACTTATAAGTCTGAAAAAAATCATGCTTCTATTGTTAAATAATGTTCATAAGTAAATATGTAAATTTTGTATCATATTTGAGATCATAAAACAAAAAATGACATTGTAATCATGTTGTAATGATTTATAATCTGAAATGGCAAGTTTGAATTTCTTGTAAACTGAATGAATCATGCTAAAATTATATGTATTTACCAATTTATGGTATTTCATGTTAATAACACTAAAATGCACTTCATGAGATCAACCATACAAGCAAAAATATGCATAAACCATGAATTTTCATAATAAATACAATTTCATTCATAAGAGAGCATCATAGTTTCAAATTGTGTAGAATGAGTACGAACCTTATTAAGCAAATTCATAAAATCAATTATAAAAATGAAGTTTTGGGGGAAAAGGTGAAAGGAAACCCTTTTTCAAACCCCACATACCTAAGAATATAGATATCTTAAAGGTTAATTTGAGTTTAAAGCCTTGGAAGTTAAACTTTGGGAAGAAACTCTAATTTTATTTCTCTTGAGAGCAGAGAGGAGAAAGAGTGATGAGAACTTACTAAACACTAAGTAAATAATGTTTATTGTGTGATTTATGTAATGGGAAAGGAGTTTTAGTTAAGGAAAGGATCAAACACCCCTAAGAAAACTAAAAAAAATTCAAAAAAAAATTTTGATGTCTTGGTTGATGGGCCATCAACTCATTGACGGCTCATCAACTCAAGTTGCCAATCTCTGGCCTATTTTGAGCTTTATAGATTAAGGCTAGTGACTTAACTTTTAAAGAGTATAACTTATAGATCTTTAGAGATCAAGACCAACCAAATGAAAGGAATTTAAATCCTCTTTCCAACATATCTAATTTTACCTTAATCTGATATTGGAGTACAAAGTTATGCTCATTTTACCTGAGGGTGTCTGTCGGCCAAAGATTGACGACCTAAGTTGATGAGCCATCAACTATTTAATGATGCGTCAACTATAGTCGTCATCCTTAACCAATAAATCTCAAAATAGGCCTAAGATTGGCGACCTAAATTGATGAGCCGTGAGCTTTACTGGTTAAGGTTGATGACTTTAGTTGATGGATCTTCAACCAGTTGACAGCTCATCAACTCTGGTCATCAAACTCTGGCCTATTTTGAGATTTACTAGCTAAGGTTGATGACTTTAGTTGATACGTCATCAACCAGTTGATATCACGTCAACTCAAGTTGTCATTTTTTGGCTAACAGACAGGCTCAGGTAAAATTAGCATAACTTTCTACTTCAGTATCAAATTAATGTATAATTAGATGTGTTAGAAATAGGACTCAAATATATATCATTTGGTGTGTCTTGATCTCTAAAACTCTATATATGCTAGAATTTATACTCGTTTAAAGTTGACCCTTGTATGCTCGAATACTAAAACTCAATCGATAACAAATACTCTCAACTCAACTTTGCTCTAAATGACTCCTAAGACCATGATTTGTATTGAAAGCATTTCACACTGGGTAAATGATTATGACACTTATCTATGGTTTAGAATAATCACTTCTGGGCCTTTACACATCTGATGAATAGTTAGAAACTTACTTAAGACTTTGTGGGGTATTACACTAACCTTAAATCAATCTTAGAAAACACTGTCGCACCCTAAAGCTAGAAAAATATATCAATATTATGATGCATAATATACTTCTTCTTCCCTGTTACCTTATTTAGTTGCCTGTAGTCGATACACATACATATAGAACAATTTTTCTTCTTCACGAACAGAATTAGGAGCATCCTAAGGTGACATACTTGACCTAATAAAGCCCATACCTAGAAATCCTAATGTTGAGTATTTAGATCCTTTAACTCGGCAGAGTTCTACAGTAAGGTGCCAAAGAAATAGGTCAAGTGCCCGGCTTAAGCTTAATCATAAACTTAATATCATGCTCAGTAGGAGGGTCATGTAGGTTGTATGAAAAAAATAGGAAAGTTATGAATAATCGGAATAGAATTAAATGAAAGAACTCTCAGCCCTAACATCACAAGCATAATAAGAAAATTACTCACAACCCCTGAAACCAGTCTCCTAGCATAAACATAAGAAATAATCACCATCGGTGCACAACTAAAAGAACCCTTTATCATAACCACAGGTATGCCAGGCATGACTAAGGTAACAGTCTTGGCTAAGCAATACAAGACCACATGATAGATGGATAACCAGTCCATACCTAGAATAACATTGAAATCTACTATATCTAATACATTAAGGTTAGACTAAGTGTCATATTCTCAAACAGTCACAATATACTTGATCCACTGCTAAAGAATCACCCACAAAAGTAGCTACACGCATAGGCATAGACAACAACTCCCAAACCCCAATCATGGTGCATAATAAGAGGACATATAAGAATACATGGAGCCTGGATCAAATAAAGCAAAGGCTTGATGATGGTAAATTATGATCATACCTGCAATAATAGCATTCAAAGCCTTAACCTTTGACCTAACCAAAACATCCTATAAGTGACTTTGTCTGTCTTCAAACTAGGTGCCTGACCAACCTACTCACGGGCCACCTCTAGAACCCCAGGGACCACCCCTAGCTGGAGGTGGTAATGATTTGATCAGATCAATACTCAACACTGAAGGATTAATTATTCCATACTAGGGAAAAACTTTGGAAAAATGGATAACTATACCACAATAATAATATGTACCGAGCACTCTACTCTATCTAAAAGGTTCGGCTGACCTAGAATGGCCACCTCGGCCCAAAGACCCTGACAGTTCACCCCTTGAGGATTGACTGATGTTCTGATTACTATAGTCACTATAACTGCACTAACCTCATCAAAATTTTAAAGTGTTACCTAAACGGACCTACTAGACTGAGGTTGTTGATAAGACTTACACTAGGGGTGCATTCCCTAAAACCATCTACCTTTAAATTACGTGTTGCTATGGCTCCTACTATTGCTATTGCTATCCTATTGGTACAGCCTCTTATTACTACCCCCTTGGGCCTTACGATGCATCTTCTTAATATTATTAGCATAATTAATAATATCTATAAAATATATTCCCTAGAAACTAGACTCTGAGAAGCCATATGAACAAAAAGTCTTATCCCTCTAATAAAACATCAGATTCTTTCATATTCAGTTCATAGAATCATAGTGTCAAGACTATATAACTCAAGAAACCTCGCCTCATACTTAGTAACTGCCATAAAATCCTTCTCTAATCCTGTAAACTGATCCCTCAGATACTTTCGCAAGTTGAGAGGTATATACTTCTCTAAGAAGGCCTAAGAGAACTAAGTCAATGTCATAGGTAGAGATTCAGCTATCCTAGATTTAATATAACCCTTCTCCACCACTGTTTGGATACTCGGTCAATATGAAAAGTGGTGTAATCCATACCACGAGCCTCTATCAAGCCCAAATTATGGATTCTTCTTTTACAACTCATGGAAAACTTGAAATCATCCTTTCTTAGGCCCCTACAAACCTGGGTGGAGATAATCTAAAATATTAGCCCAGTGTCTTTTGCTTCTCTAGCTGGATGGGCTACTACAAACTGTGGAACTACAAGTCCTAGCGGGATCTCTACTCTGGGATCCGCAGTTGTAGGTTGCCCCCTAGACTAATACCTCCTTGTGATTCTTGTACAAGAAAAGCATATTAAATATTCATTCAATTTAAAGAAAATGGTGAGTATACTTCAACCACTAAAATTGCTTCGTATAGATCTATATGGACCTATGAGAATCAAAAGCAGGGGAAAGAGGTATATATTTATAATTGTTGATGAATATTTAAAATTCACCTAGACCTTGTATCTTGCTTGAAAAGATGAGACTTTCAAAGTATTCATACTACTTGTGAAAAAAACTATAGAGAGTTAAATATTCAAGTAACCAACATATTTATCTAATCATGTAACAGAGTTTGAGAACTCCCAGTTTTTGAAATATTATATGATAAATGAAAGTAATCAAAAATTTTCAACACTTATAGATTCCTAACAAAATAGTATTGTTGAGAGAAAGAACAGAACACTAAAAGGTGCAACAAGAATCATGTTAATAATTAATGATATTTCTAAATCGTTTGAGGCAGAAGCAGTCAATATTTTATGCTACATCATTAATAGATGTATAATAAAACCTCTACTAGAGAAAGCACCCTATGAATTATTAATTATAAAAACACAATATCATATGTCCAAGAGTAATTAGGAGTAATGTTATGGTAATATTAATGAAAACCAAGATATGGAAAAATTTGATGTCATGAATATAAAGAAATCTTCTTAGAATAATCTTCACACAAGGCATGCAAAGTATAAAACAAAAGGATTGGATTTGCCAAAGAGAATGTGCATGGAAATTTTAATGAAGAAGGTGGACATAAGGAGATGTAAAATTAGTATTATAATGAGGATATGAAAGTGTGATCCAAAAAATTTATGAAAATCAAGCAACACAGAAAGCCTTAGATAGACAAAATAAAGGTGTCAAGAAATCAGATTTTCTAGAAGAGTGTAAGATATACTTTTAACTAGAGAAATTGACAGAACAACAATACCAATAGATTTAGTATCTTTAATAATGATGAAGATATACATAATGCACAACAAATAGATAAAAGTTGGACAATGGGTTTTTAATGAAGAACCCAGTCCATTTGTTATTAGTAGAAGCAACCAAAAATACAAGAGGCACATTAAATTTAGAATATCAAAACTTCTATAGAATCAAGTGTTACAACAAGATCCAAGGCAAACAATTTACATGTTGTACTTGCCTACCTCTATATGATTGAGCCATAAAATCTAAAAGAAACTATTCAAAATATCGATTGGATCATTGCAAGTGAAAAGAGCTCAATCAGTTTGAAAAAAATAAGGTGTGACATTTGAAATCCGAATCAGAGGGTACCACTATTATTAAAACAAGGTAGATCCTTAAATAAACAACATAATCAAGAAAACATCACAATGAACAAAACAAGGCCGGAAGCAAGCCTACAAACAAGGAAAAAAACTTGACAATTATTAAACCTTCATGTTAATAGCTAGAATGGAAGTCATATGTATTCTCATAATCTTTCATCTTAAATGAAGTTCAAAATTTAAAAAATGGATGTCAAGAGTGCCTTCCTAAAGAGATATTTAAAAGAAATATATATGCAACAATCTTTGAAATTTGATAGTCATGACATCTTAACATTCTCTGGTACTAATTATTGCAGACGATCATGAATTACTAGCACAAAATGACACATAAAAATAAATAAAAAAGAAAACAACATAAGAATTTAATAAGGCTCCTCCAAGCCTAGTCTCCATGAAAAAAGCAAATAAAGTTTTCCACTATAAATGAGAATGATTGTACAATATAAAAAATCGACAATTACTACCCTTTATATAGATTTCAATTAATTCTTAATTAATCCTACGATTAGTAATTATACATACCTACAAAGACAACGATTGTCCCAAACAAATAAGAAAAATAAGTTTCCTAATTTAACCAATTAATTAAAAATAAATATAATTTCCAAGCCACAACAAATCAACGTAAGTTTAAATTCCAATGACTTTTTTCTATTTGTCATAATTTTTGAGTTTTTCTTTGAGTTCACAATATAAACTCAAAGTTGCAGTGAGTCGAGTCAAATTGCACTGAGCTAAGCTTATTTCAAAATGATTATACAAGACCATATTATTCAAGAAAAAGTGTGCACAACATATTGGAGAAAATGAATTGTGTAAAAAAAAATAAGATAATTTTATTCATGAATCTTACATTTTTGAGCGAGTTGGTGCACAGACATCTTATGCATCAGACTAGCTATCGATTACATATTCCAAAATAATACAAATGAGAGAAAATTACTACAAAAATAGCTAATGCATATTGCTTTATTAGTAAAAATAATTTAACGAAAATAATGAATATTTTCTATCTAGAAAAAAAAAGACAAAATGCACTCTCTACTAATTTGGTCTAGTGCAGTCGAATCGGATCTCACCCTGATTTCCAATCAAAACTCCGACCCGTCCCAATTTTATCATGGATCTTGCAAGTCTGAAGGCACCATTATTGGAAGCAAAGAAGTTGACAGTATTTCTTGATCTTGAATCGGTGAAGAGAATTTGATCAGACTAAAAAGACCTTTTCCTTGTTGAAGGTTCTTGAAGTATGCATTATCAAATGTATTTGGTGTTGTTGGACCCATGTTAATGGCAATTCTGGGGTCGACCCATAATGGGCACATTTTCTTGAGCTGCAACACGTATTGTCTATTTAGGGTCGGGTCAATTTTGCTCTTCAGGCTAAAATTGTAGAGCCTTTTAGAAACATGGTTGCAATGAAAGAAACCAAGGGTATGTGCTCCTATAACATACACTTACTTTAGCAATGCATATGTGATATTTTAAGAAAAATAAACATATTGATATCGTAAAGTTAAGAAAATATTTTTTAATCAGTATAACTAAATTTGACTGTACCTGATAATGCAATCATATTAGTCTGGCTAAGGCCACGTCTAGCAAACATGGCATTAAGCTGGTCTAGGTTGAATCCTTCGTCTGGAAGTTGGTGCTAGATGGAGGCTAAGGTAGAAATTCTCCCATCACGACGACCTAACTCTACTGGATAAAATGGGCCTCCAGTCTACAATATTCAACAACTTAAATAAGGTAAACTTTATTTGATTTTTTCTTTTAATATATAAGCATTTAATAGTAGTAATTACCATAGCAACAACTTCTCTAGTGGCCGAAGCCAAAATATCAGCACAGGATACTTTGTTACGACATTTAAAGTTTTTGTCCACAACTGCTTTAGCTTTGACAACAGTATCAAATCCATCACCTGCTAATGAAAGATTATCTGGATAATCCTTCGCTGCCTTTCCATTTGGTGATGACAATAGCATTGATGTATCACAACCCTAATTTACTCAAAATTATATTATATTAAGCCCCAAAATTCCAACCTTATGTGTCAATAATCTCACTAGTTTACCCTTTTAAAAATTCGATCAATTTAAAGTTCTTATCTTCAAAGAATATTCATCATGGTATAGGAAAAATTACATTGTATAGACATTCGAATAACAAATTCATCCATCTCAAATTTTACTTCAAAAATCAAAAAATTTTCCCTTGAAAAATTGTGATATGACAAGATTTTAGACGGGGGAAATTTAAATATAAAGGAAAAGAGAATAAACATAGCTCTTCGATTATGCTATTATTATTAGTAAACATCAATATAATAATACACACAGACACCCCCCCCCCCTCCACACACACACACACATATATATATATACTAATTTTACAAGGTCGTACTAAGCCCGGATCCAAACTCAAGGTATAAAAATAATAATTAAAGTGTTAATATATAATTCATAACATACTTTTTTCTTACGGGCCCAAACTCAAGATATAAAAACAATAATTAAAGTCTTAATATATGATTCATATCATACTTTTTTACTTTATAATTAACTTAATATAATGGCGAACATGTTAGTCATTTTTTTGGGTCAATTTTATAATTACTAAAGTTCTTACATAACTGAATATTTTTATAATAATTTTTTTTTGTGCGAAAGAAAATATTATCGAAGAATTAGAATATATCAAATGGCCACAAGTAATTAAATATTTTATAAAATATCATGATTTAAAATATGTTAATAATTACAATTCGATGAAGATCATATATATGAAATATTGATATTTTTGTGAATTTTGGGTATGTACTTTCGAGTTTTAAATTCATTCATAATTTCATGTGCCAAGATTTTTTACAAAATTTAATTTTTTTCATCTTATATAATAAAATATTTTAATGATTTCAAGTTTATATAGGAATAGTTACGACCTTAATTTAGAGGCTTTACACAAATTAACTTAATGGTGATCTATAAGAATATTAAATAAAAAATATTAAATAAAAACTAAATTAAATTAATAAATTATTTCATTCAGTCCATTTACTTGTCGTGTTTATTTTTTACGTTTACCATAAAAAAATATTCTATTCATCCACTTTTTAACTATTGATTTATCCCTTTTCATGTTCACTAAGAAAAATAATAAAAATAATGTGTTATTTATTATTTATTAAGCTACGCTATTTATTACATGATTTTTAAGAATTAAACAATTGAACAATATTAAAAGAACTATAAAGGTTCTTGTTGAAGATTATTCAGAACTTTAATTTTGTATTAAAATTATTTTAAAAAATAAAATTTGAGCTAAACTAATTGTTAAATTAAAATAAAATTTTAATTAAAAGGTCATCTATTAGGTAGGAAGAAGAGACCAATTAAAAGCACACAAGTGAAAATGGCTCTAACAAAAATAATAAGGTCAAAAATAAAAATATTTAACAAAAAGACACCATCAATTGTCATGTGTGATAACTTAATTTACTTAACTAAAGAAGTGAAATACCTAAAATGTCCTTGTGAGGACTATCAAAATTTGAGATCCCCCTTATATATAGTACTAGTTGCATAAAGCCCAGGTCCAATATCATGATAAAGAATATAAAATTTAATTTTAGAAAAAATATAACTTAAGTCACATTTTTCTATTACATAATTAATTTAATTTAGTGATATGTTGATTATAGCTTGTCCCGTAAGTCATTATGATTACTAAAGTTTTTTCATTATATTTAAATAACCTTTAAAGGATTTTATTTATGAGAAAAGAAGTATGAAGGATAATTAGCAAATACGAATTGACATAGAATTCAATTTAAAACAAATAAATGATGTGTTCGGCATATTTTTTTTAAAAAAAAAATCATATTTGATAGATTTTTTTAAAACATATTTTCTCTAGGAAAATAAGTCTTTTTAGACTTATAAAAATGACTTTGTGAAAGTAGGAAAATTATATTCTATATATCACATTCATTGAACCTTTTGCTCTTCAATACATCTTGTCTTCATCCCACCAGTAGCTCTCATCCATACCACCCCATACCACACCTCTCGTAGTACTTATCTCAATTATATATAATAATTTTTAAATAATATTTTACGTACATACCTGATTTAAAAAAATAAATAAGAGATACACTAATTTCTTTTGAAAATATTTTTAAAATAATATTTTTCATTAATAAAAATAAGTTTGTACCAAACACATCCAAAAGGAGAATAAGTATTATTAAAATTTAATTAATGCTCTAATTGAAAATGAACTATAACTTCAAAGTTGCAAAACTGTTACTAAAATGTAAAAAAAAAATAAAAATGCACTCTATTCGTTTCATTTTATTTTATGTTTGTTGATTTGACACTCCTATTAATAAGAAGCTATTTAATAGGAGTTTTTTTATTTATCTTGATAATTATGATTTAAAAGTATATGATTGATAACTAATATATTGTGTAGTTACTTTATTATAAGAGTAATATTGAAAGAAAATAATAAGGGATATGCCAGCAGATATGTCCATGGGGTTAATAGCCTTCCGGTGGAATTCTTCACTCAACAATAAGAGATGATTAAAGATAATGTGAGAAATATTGTGACTGAATTCTTCACCTTAGTTAAGCTGCTCAAAACCTTTAGTTGTACAAAAATTACATTGGTTTCAAAAGTCGAAGCCCTACTTATGTCAAGGAGTATAGACTAATTGCCTGTTATACTGCCTTTAATAAACTCATCACTAAAATCCTCACAAATAGAATCAAAAGTGTGATTAATACTATAATCAGTTCTTTAGAATCTGGTTTATAGAAGGTAGGAGTGTTATTAATAATATATTATTTAGCTATTCAAGAATAGGACTATCTTCAAGTGTTTTATGAAAGTAGATCTCAGAAAGGTTTATAAGTCCATTAAGTGGGAGATTCTGAAAAGTATGCTAGCAAATCTTGGGTTTCCTTTAAATTCTATTAATGGGTCATAGAGTGCATCTCCATAATTTTCTATTCTTTAGTCATCAATGTGGGTCTTACCAACTACGAAGAAAAATTTATTTTTATTAAAATGGTCAAGCAAAATGAAAAAAGAGAGAGAAAATGGTACTCTCTCAATTTCTTTTTACCGATTTCTTTGACTTGACAAATTACTTAAGAATATATAGTTTGTATCTGGTTCTTGGATGTTTATAGCTTTGGGGTTAGTATTTAAAAAGGTTTGTACATTGTAGATATTTTCCATATATGTCCGGGTTGTGTAGTTGTAAGTCTTTTTGTCTTGGTTTAAACTATCTCGGTATGTGGTAATTTGTGGGGGTATAAACATGGGATATTTTGATGTATTTGGTATATATGGTTTATCAAATAGCTCGTTTAGGTTCATATTTGTGTTTTTCCTAACTCCTTTGCTTGTACCTGCAGAAGTAGATTGATAAGCGTTATGGGTTTTATGGAGTGTCCCATCGTCTCCTTCTAGCTCTGGAACTTTAATGTCTTCCGATCGACATAGCTCTGCACACTGCTGAGTTAGCTAATTTGTAGCTATAGACTTCAGTTTAAATTCATTAGTCTTTAGCTTTTCTATTTCATTACCCATACTGTCCACTTTCATTGAAAGCGTAGTTAGGGTGTTGAATATTTTTTCTAGGGTATCTTCTTCTATTATATCAGTCTGTGTAGCTT
>NC_061117.1:71141704-71147629 GCF_002878395.1 Capsicum annuum | reverse complement strand
CCCAGAGCTATAAACATCCAAGAACCACATACAAATTACATAATCCAGAAGCTAACTGAATACAAAAAGCTAATTGCTTTACCTAAAACCAATCCAAATCTAGTTTAAACCTGTTACGAATATGGACTACTTAGTACCATATATACCCAAGACGGAAATGAAATATCCAATATACCAGAAATATATGATTCATTTGACATTTTTAAAAGAATAACCAAAGGTAGCCTATTTTTTATAAAATTTTACACGGCATCAACAGAGATATTGTATGATGAAGTTAAATCACCTACACAAGTTGTAAAAATAGGAATGACCCGAGATATGATTATACCAGAAGATATTATTCCACAACCAGAAATACCTAGAATTGAGATACCAAATTTTTATACAAATAAGAGAATTATCGAACTATCCACAATTCTTCAAGAGTTAACAAACACTTATCGCAACAGAAATCCCATATGGAGTTATTATTCAAGAGGTAATGTAATAGTATACTCAAATTCAAAGGAACTACGAGAGGCAGATATGGAAGACATTAGGCAATGGATCTTGACGTTACTCAATCCAGAGAAAAAACCTATCGCCAGAGCCATTAGAGAAAAATTTATTTCGAAAGAATTATTAACCAGATATTGCAAGTTAATTGGACATAAATATCCAGACCATCAATGTTCAAAATATAATGGAGAAGATAATATTGTCCCAGAAGTTCAACTGGAATAGAAGAAGATAAAAGCGACAGCTGGAAGATGCAAGATATGAAGCAATAATGGAGCTACAGAGCAATAAAAAGAAGATAACTATGGATAAAGAAAGAAGACAAAGAAAGTAATTCAAGTTATTGAAGGACAAAAAGACATATGGAAGATTTAAAATGGCTAGATAGCTTTACGTAAATTATCATGTAAGTAGCCTTAGGCATTTTGACTTTTCTTAGTCTTTTTGGCAAGTAGTGCCATTATTAGATTAGTCATTAGCTTTAGGACTTTGCAGAAATATTTTTTTTACTTTTGTAAAGTAGCTGACAGATGTAAAGAAAAACAGTGTACGCGTTTTCATTTCTAAGAATATAAATAAACGAGCACTTGCTCAGATGAAGGTAAGCCTTCATGCGTTGAAGCAAAAAACTCTCACTCATCTACAATAAATATTCTGCTTATTTATTAAAAAACAGGTATATTTCAATGGAAAAATCTATGGAGGAACAAAGCTTAGAATTATCAAACCTACCAGAATAGGTATATTCATTTACTATTATGAATAGCTAAATTTATAAATTCCTAACAATCATGATATGATAAAATAAGTTCATGTTAGTTTCTTTATAGTAGAATTATTCAAAAAATAGCATGTTAAGAAGTTTATTAGCAAAGTGGAAATGGAGAAAAATATTGTAGGGGGTGCGGATAACTTGTGTCGTAAAATAGATCTATTATAAATTGCAGAGGGTGGGGATAACTTGTGTGGTAAAATAGATCTATTATAAATAGAATGGATCTATTTTTATCTGTGCGTGGATATTTCTTAACTTCTCTAAATATTTTTATTTTGAGTTTATTTATGTTAGTTTTATAGATATTCATATCTTGGGGGGTGATTATATGGTAATTGCTTAAATGTTTTACTGTAGTATTCTTTATTTTTTTTCCCTTAGTTTTTGTAATTCTTCTATAATATTTTGAAGGTATTCTAAATATTCTATATCTTTTGTTACAAAATATCCAATTAGATTATCTTTCATAAGTTTTTCTAAAAATATTATTTCTTCCATATTTTGTCTCCAATATTTTAAATATTCATAGTCTATCATTTTATCCTGTAGTAATTGCAGAGTTACAAATTTCTGTATAATAATTTATCCTAATTGTACTGTAATGTATATCTAATTCTAGATTTTCAATGCTATTTATTATCTTGTGTTGTTCTTCTCGTAGCGAATTTTTAAAATTATATAAACTATCACATGTACTTTTTCCTAAATTTTCTAGGGTTTCTTCTATCCATATTAATTTTTCTTTTAGATTCTTCATTATTTTTCTAATTCGGTTTCTATAATTAATTTCTTCATTTAGATTATCTTGATTTTCTCTAGTTTTTCTAATATATTCTAACATTTCTTAATTTGAATAGTATCCATCTGGGTAATTATCCAGGTATAACTGTTCTATCCAATTTATAGTTTCAATTTCATAGTCTAATACTTTTTATAATATTATTCTATTAATATCTATAATTTCTATATATCTAAGTATATATAATATTAAGATTTTAAGATTATCTATCATTTAAAATTGGTTAAATACTTTATTATAATATTTTTTAGTTGTTTGTTTTAATCTCATTAATTCTTCTATATTTTCACTAAGAAATTGTATATTTTTATATCTATTTTCCGAAATTCTAAATATACATAATTTATCATAGTTAGTGTGTGGGTTTGGTAAGTAAGTATTTATAAGAGTAGTTCGGTAGGTGTGGTATATAATTAATTCTAGTCATAAAATATCTATCAAATATTTTTTCCACTATGATTTTTCTTATATATACTATTTTTATATCCTTAAGTACATATAAAACGAGTATTTTAAATTTATCTACCATTTTGTCAGATAAATAATTATCCATTTTTCATAAAATTGCTATTTTCAGAATATTCCCTTCAATCATGCTATATACTAGATTATTCTTAAATAACATATTCTTCGGTCACTATTAGCATGGTAATGTAGATACTTTTCCCTTAAACAGCGCCTCTAGTTTGGTTACTACCCTATCACGGCTTTCTTGCCTCACCGATTTCACCTTTAGGATGGCATAGTTCTTAGAGATTTTTCTCCTTTTCCACTTTGCTAATAAACTACTTAACATGCTATTTTTCGAATAATTCTACTATAAAGCAACTAATATGAACTTGTTTTATCATATCATGATTGTTAGGAATTTATGAATTTGGCTATTCATAATAGTAAATGAATATACCTGTTTTGGTAGGTTTGATAATTCTAAGCTTTGTTCCTCCATAGATTTTTCCATTGAAATATACCTGTTTTTTAATAAATAAGCAAAATATTTATTGTAGATGAGAGAGAGTTTTTTTCTTCAATTCATGAAGGCTTACCTTCATCTGAGCAAGTGCTCGTTTATTTATATTCTTAGAAATGAAAACGCGTACACAGTTTTTCTTTACATCTGTGAGCTACTTTACAAAAGTAAAAAAAAATATTTCTGCAAAGTCCTAAAGCTAATGTCTAATCTAATAATGGCACTACTTGCCAAAAAAGACTAAGAAAAGTCAAAAAGCCTAAGGCTACTTACATGATAATTTACGTAAAGTTATCTAGCTATTTTAAATCTTTCATATGTCTTTTTCTCCTTTAATAACTTGAATTACATTCTTTGTCTTCTTTCTTTATCCATAGTTGTCTTCTTTTTATTGCTGTGTATCTCCATTATTGCTTCATATCTTGCATCTTCTAGCTGTCGCTTTTATCTTCTTCTATTCCAGTTGAACTTCTGGGACAATATTATCTTCTCCATTATATTTTGAACATTGATGGTCTGGATATTTATGTCCAATTAACTTGCAATATCTGGATTGAGTAATGTCAAGATCTATTGCCTAACGTCTTCTATATCTTTCTCTCATAGTTTCTTTGAATTTGAGTATACTATTACATTACCTTTTGAATAATAACTCCATATGGGATTTCTGTTGCGATAAGTGTTTGCTAACTCTTGAAGAATTGTGGATAGTCCGATAATTCTCTTATTTCCATAAAAATTTGGTATCTCAATTCTAGGTATTTCTGGTTGTGGAATAATATCATCTGGTATAATCATATCTCAGGTCATTCCTATTTTTACAACTTGTATAGGTGATTTAACTTCATCATACAATATCTCTACTGGTGCCGTGTAAAATTTTATAAAAAATAGGCTACCTTTGGTTATTCTTTTAAAAATGTTAAATGAATCATATATTTCTGGTATATTGGATATTTCATTTCCATCTTGGGTATATATGGTACTAAGTAGTCCATATTTGTAACAGGTTTTAACTAGATTTGGATTGGTTTTGGGTAAAGTAATTAGCTTATTGTATCCGGTTAGCTTCTAGGTTATGTAATTTGTATGTGGTTCTTGAATGTTTATAGCTCTGGGGTTAGTATTTAAGAAGGTTTGTATTTTGTAAATATTTTCTATGTATGTTCGGGCTATATAGTTGTAGGTCTTTTTATCTTGATTTAAACTGTCTCGGTATGTGGTAATTTGTGGGGGTATGAACATGGGATCTTTTGGTGTATTTGGAATATATGGCTTATCAAATAGCTTGTTTAGGTTCATACTTGTGTTTTTCCAAACTCCTTTACTTGTACCTGTAGAAGTAGATTGATAAACGTTATGGGTTTTACGGAGTATCCCAACGTCTCCTTCTAGCTCTGGAATTTTAAAGTCTTCCGATTGACATAGCTCTGGAATTTTAATGTCTTCCGATCGACATAGCTCTGCACACTGCTGAGTTAGCTGATTTGTAGCTTCAGACTTTAGTTTAACTTCATTAGTCCTTGGCTTTTCTATTTCACTACCCATACTGTCCACTTTCATTGAAAGCATAGTTAGGGTTTTGAATATCTTTTCTAAAGTATCATTTTCTATTATATTAGTCTGTGTAGCTTTGTCTTGATATGTAATCTGCAATAACATTTTTGTTAGTACTAATTACTTCAATTGTAAATGTAAAATTTAATATATTCAATACTAGTCTCCGAATCTCTTTTGTTGTAACTGAATTTTGTAGTTTCTTTGTTAGCCACCAACGTACCTGTGTATTATTTGTTCGTACAATAAACTTGTTATATAGAATATATGGCTCAAATGCTAATAAAAATTTATATAATGAGCATAATTCTTTTCTATTTATTTCCCATTTTATTTCTGTTTCATTAAACGTACCTGAGTAGCATCTACAATGGTGTTCTAATTTTTCTTCTTCGTATCTATATTTAAGTACTCTTCCATAACTACATTCACTAGCATTTGCTTCTACTATATATATAAATTTTCTATTTTCGTCTGAAAATTGTAATTTTGGTAATTCCTTACAAAGTATTTTTATTTTCTGAACTTGTTTTTTATCTTCTTCATTGTAATTATATTATACATCCTTTTTTAATTTTTTCTGTAAAGGCTCTAGGTTTTCTGCTAATTTTGGTATATATTCTCTTACTTGGTTTACTAATCCTAAAAATGATTGTAATTTCTTTTTTGTATCTAATTCTTCTTTTGAATTTATTATTTTTTGTATTATACGTTGTTGCATTTTTACTTCACTTTTATCTATTTGTATTCCTAAAAATTCTATCTGGTTTTTCATAATTTCAGTTTTCTTTTCACTTAAACTTGTTTTCGATTTTTCTATTATATCCGTAAATTGTTCTAATAATTCTAAATGTTCTTCTTTGGTTTTTGTATATAATAGTATATCATCTATATATACTATACAATTAGGCAATTGTTTTAAATAACTATCCAAAAAATATTGATATATTCCTGGTGCATTTTTATATCCAAATGGTAGTACATTCCATTCATAAAATCCTTGCGGTACCGTAAATGCGGTTAATTCCTTAAATTCTTCTTCTAACTTTAAATGGTAAAATCTTGATTTACAATCAAATTTACGAAAGTAATTATATCCTTGTATTTGTCTTATTTTTAATATCTTATTTGGTATTGGGCAATTATATGTCATAGTTTTTGCATTTAAATTTCTATAATCAATAACCATTCTACTTTTTCCTCTTTTTTATTCACTGTGTTTATTTACTATAAATGCTGGGCTATTATATTTACTATTACTTTTTTGTATATATTGTTTTTCTAATAATTCTTCTATGTGCATTTAAAAGAATTTAAAATGCA
>NC_061117.1:71100670-71141604 GCF_002878395.1 Capsicum annuum | reverse complement strand
TTGGGCAATTATATGTCATAGTTTTTGCATTTAAATTTCTATAATCAATAACCATTCTACTTTTTCCTCTTTTTTATTCACTGTGTTTATTTACTATAAATGCTGGGCTATTATATTTACTATTACTTTTTTGTATATATTGTTTTTCTAATAATTCTTCTATGTGCATTTTAAATTCTTTTAAATCGTCAAAATTATATGTTAATGGTTTTTGAGTTATTATGCTATTTTTATCTATTAATTCAATTTTTATAGTGGTTTTATGTTTCCTTTTAATGGATCTTCACTATATAATTGTTCTAATTTTTTCTAAATTTTTTCTATCTTACTTTTTGAAAATATAGTTATTTCCTTTTTATTTATTAAAAATACGACCAGTTCTATTGTATCTTCAGTATTTTTTATATTTTCTAATTTTTGTGTAATTTTTTCACTTCCTTCTATCCAATCAGTTTTCATTCTTATTTTATTAGTAACTCTTTTTGCTCTTACTTTCTGTTTACATGGTGTTGTTGTAATACCCCGGGAAATTTTTCGTTGAAATTTTGTGCGTAAACGTGTTGGATTCTATCTTCTAGAATGAATTATAAATTTTTCATGCGGAATGTCTTAGATTATGACCCACAATTGCATAGCTTATCGAATAAGCTTTCCAACGATATGTGGATCATCCAAAACGGACACCCGAGAACGAGTTATGAACATTCCGATCGAACCGTGAATAGTAGTAAATAGTAAAACGTGCAGGAAAAAGTACTGAGGCCTAGCATATTTTTGCTCTAATTTTAAATGATCATAACACCTTGTACATAAATATCTGGGTGATCTACTATATATCAACGAAAATCTCTGCGAGTCCTCTTTCCAATGAAATTGGTTGCATCCAATTTGTCTATCGGAGCAAAAAGTTATGGTCGATCTACTTCATCCTACCAAAAGTGAATTTTTGGGTCAATTTCAAACAATCATAACTCCTCGTACATAATGATCTGGGTGAGATACTATACATCAACGGAAAGATATGAGAGTCCTCTTTCTAATGAAATTAGTTTCATCCAATTTGGATATCGGAGTAAAACGTTATGGTTGATCTACTTTAGACTATCAAAACAGTCCACCAAAGGACAGATTCGAGAATTTTTTTAATTTTAGGGGCGTTTTGGTCATTCCCTCTCACCCAAAATTCATCCAAACCCTATATTAAAGTCTATTAGAAGCATTATCTATTATATTTCATCAAATTCCCTCAAAAAAAAACCCTAAGCTCCTATATCCAACTTTAAGAACCTCCAAAGTTCACCATTAATTCTGCAAATTTATTCAAGATTCCAAGTTCCTAGTTCAAGAACTCCAAGAACCATCATTCAAAGGCACGATTAATATCTCAAAACAAGTATCAATCTAAAGTTCATCATTCAAGGTATGTGGGATTTTTCAATAAGAACTCTCTTTCGTTTTTGTGCCCAAAAGTAATTTTCTTTACAAAGGCATGATTTTTATTTGATTTTTATGAATTTGAAGTATGAACCCATATCTTATGGTGATTATTATGAAATCTTGATGTTTATGATTTTGAAAGATGAATTTACATGTGTGGAGATATAAAGCATGAATCTTGAATGATATTTATCATGATTTTGATATTTGGGTCGTGAATCCCCATTGGAAATTGTGTTTTTTTTAGAAAGTGTGTGTTATAAGCATGTTGATGTTGAATATTTGAGATATTTTGAATGGTTTGACCTTTTGGTCTTAATGGAGTTGTTTTGAACTCTAATGTGAAAGAAATCCACAACGTGGTTGATTTTGATAGATGGGAAGCATGATGGCTCCCGATGTATATTTATCTATTACTGAAATTATTTTTTTGTAGATTGTCTTTGAAATGATCTGAGCTAAGTCTGGGAGAAATCTTTAGCACCGAGTGGGAGGTATAAAGCGACCTTACTTCCCTATAACTACGTGCCCCCGTAGAAGTGAGCCTTAGGCTAATTTATATAGTGATCACTAGTTTGTGTGGATTTTATATCGATAGTCCTACTCCGATGGAAAGGATAGGATGGCTCTCCCCAATGTGGGTTGTACGTTGGACTCTATGTAGCTCACATGGTTTATGTTGGTTATAGGATCTCCCAGTATGTGTGTGTGTTTCCTTGTGTCTATGGTGAATGGTGAAGTGATTTGAAAGTGGAATTGTGAAAGTTATTCTTTCAAAAGATTTAAATGATATTTACATTATGAGAATTGATATTCTTGATGAACTGAAAGTGATTGACAAATTATATGATGAATCACATGTGTTATTGTACTTATTTAATCCTCTCATGATTATGATGATTTTCTTTGGGCTATGTGAGTCTTTATAAATATCCTTCATATTTCTTATAAATATTTATGATGATGATGTTTATACAACTGCATACACCCCCATATACTTAGTTCTATTCTATAGTACTAACCTACATCTTCGAATGTGGGCTGCATTTTCTCGAAATATAGGTTCAGGTGCTTAGTTCCAGGTTCAACAGTGATTCTTCGGGCACGCTGTTCTATATCCTCTATTGTGGTGAGTCCTCATGTTTTGAGGACGTGATGTCTGATGTTGGTTTCACGAAATCATTTACATTTGATAACTGAGTATGAGTCAGTTGGGGAATGTCTCAATGGCTCACTGGTTATATTGATTTCCTTAGAGGCTTGTCAGACTAGTATAGATGTTGGGAGTTGACTAATAAGTCGTATTTTTGTATCTTTCTAAAATTCTTTTATTCTTGGATGATGATTACTCTGTTGATATTTGAGGGTTATTTATAGAAACCCTGTTGATTTGTGTTGAACTAAATAAAAATGGCTCAAAGAGTTAGCTTTGAGCTACTCGTAGCCTCAAGCACCGTGTGATGCTCCGGGACCCATTTTCCGAGGTGTTACAAATTTGGTATCAGAGCCTAAGGTTTTAAGGTGTCCTAGGGAGTCTGACAAGCCGCGTTAAGTAGAGTCTTGATCATCGATGTGTAGCGCACCACATATATGAGCAAGAGGCTACAAGACATTTTAGGAAAAAGTGTGATTCTTTGTTTTAGAAGTCTATCGTGCTTAAAGTTTCTCTCTCTGCTATTAATTCATGCTCTTCTCTTTCAGAAATATGCCTCCACGTCAAGCGAGAAGAAATAATGATGGTCAGCAACCTCAACCCGCTGACCCATTAAATGAAAACGTGTCTCATGCTGAATTTCGGGCAGCCTTTCAGGCGCTGGCCCAAGCTGTTACTGCAAATGTTCAGGCCAACCCGGCCCCAGCTCCACAGCAGCAGGGAGGTGATTCAGCTGCTGCCAGAATCCATGACTTTATGCGGATAAATCCGTCAGAATTCTATGGGTCCAAGTCTGATGAGGATCCACGGTTGTTTTTAGAGGAGATGCGAAAGATTACTTAGGTGATGCATGTATCTGAGGAACATAGTGTGGAGTTGGCTACGTATAGTTTGAAAGACCTTGCTTATGACTGGGTTGTTGCTTGGAGGAAAGGTATTGGTAAGGGAGATGTCCCTACAACTTGGCAAGAGTTCCAGGATGCATTCCTGGATAAGTTTTTCCCTTTGGAGATGAGGGAGGTGAAGATGGAAGAGTTTATAAACCTGCGACAAGGATCTATGACTGTTAGGGAGTACTGTCTAAAGTTCAATCAGTTGGCCAAGTATGCTCCTGACTTAGTGGCTGATAATCAGGCTAGTATGAGTAAGTTTGTGACTGGAATGTCTAGTTATGTGGTTAAGGAGTGTAAGTCTGCTATGCTGAATAGTGAGATAAATCTTTCTAGGCTAATGACTCATGCCCAATAGATTGAGGCAGAGAATATTAAGGAGAGAGATAGAATAAGAGGGAATAAGAGAGTTAGGTTCAAGCAGCACGGACAGGGTCAGACTAGATCGCAGGGAAGGAGTCACCCTTAGTATCAGGATCACTCGTCTATGCCAGAACTGTCATCTGCTAGTGCTCCCATGCCTAGAGGTAGGCAGGAGCAAGGTAGTAGGTCATATGCATCCAGGTCCCAGTACAGTGCTGGCAGTAAGCCAAATCATCCCCTGTGTCCTAGTGTGGTAAGGCTCATTCGGGTGAGTGTTGGGATGAGAAGAGGGGTTGTTTCCAGTGTGGTGACATGGGTCACAGAGTTAGAGATTGTCCACAGGATGGATAAGGGCGTCGTGACTATCGCCCTCAGACCTAGACTCAGACTGTTAGTGCTCCAGTTTTAGCGACTCGCCCAGCCCCAGCTCAGGATGCCTCTTCTAGCAATGCTGGCGGCCAGTGCTAGAATAGATTCTATGCTTTACCGTCCCGCCAGGAACAGGAGGACTCTCCCGATGTTGTTACTGGTATGCTTCATATATTTCAGTTTGATGTGTATGCTTTGTTGGATCCTGGATCCAGTTTCTCATATGTTACACCTTTGATTACTTTGAATTTTGAAATGAGTCCTGAGATTATTCCTGAGCCTATCTTAGTTTCTACCCCATTGGGTGATTTGATTGTTGCCCAGAAAGTGTATAAAAAGTGTCCTGCTACCATTCTTCATAGAGTCTTGTTGGCTGATTTGATTGAGTTAGACATGGTAAATTTTGATGTGATTCTAGGTATGGACTGGCTGTATTCTTCTTATGCCTCTATTGATTGTCGGACCCGAGTGGTCAAGTTTTAATTTTCGGGTACATCCATGTTTGAGTGGTCTGGGAATTCTGTGTCACCCAAGAGTCATTTTATCTCTTACCTCAAAGCTAGAAAGCTTATTTCCAAGGGGTGTATTTACCATTTGGTTAGAGTTAAAGACACTAAGTCTGAGACTCCAACTCTCTAGTCTATTAACGTTGTCAATGAGTTTTCTGATGTCTTTTCGAATAATCTCCCAAGAATACCTCCTGATAGAGAGATAGAGTTTGGGATTGATCTTCTTCTCGATACTCAGCCCATTTTTATTCCTCCTTATCGTATGGCCCCTGCAGAACTTAAGGAGTTGAAAGAGCAACTCAAAGATCTACTAGATTAGGGTTTCATAAGGCCCAGTGTTTCTCCTTGGGGTGCTCCTGTGTTGTTTGTGAGAAAGAAAGATAGCTCTTTGCGTATGTGCATTGATTACCACCAACTGAATAAAGTCACCGTAAAAAATAAGTACCCCCTTCTGAGAATAGATGATTTGTTTGACCAATTGCAAGGTGCAAGTTATTTCTCAAAGATAGACCTTCATTCTGGCTATCATCAACTCAAAGTTAGGGAGTGTGACATCTCGAAAACTATTTTTTGAACTTGTTATGGCTATTTTTAGTTTCTTGTTATGTCTTTTGGGTTAAATAATGCCCCAGAAGCTTTCATGGACCTTATAAATTGAGTGTTCAGACCATATCTGGATATGTTTGTCATAGTGTTCATCCCTGTCAATTTTATGGTCGGTTGAACTACAGTTATTGCTATAAAGAGAGGAATCAGTATTTTAGTTGTGGTCAGTCGGGCCACATGCAGCGGGAGTGTTCCACGAGGATTGCCACTGAGGCAAATAGGATCCTGATTGTACTTCTCTAGCTCCTGCACCAAAGGGTGCTGCTTTTGGCTCTGGCACTGGTCAGGACCATCTCTATTCTTTTACCATCCTTCAGGAGTCTGAGTCATCCCCTGATGTCATTAGTGGTATGTTAAAACTCTTCTCTTGTGGTGTGTACTATTTACTTGATCTGGGGTCTGCTATTTTTATGTGATCTCATTTGTGGCTGTGCATTTTGATTCTGGTCCTGAATGTATTTCATAATCCTTTTCTATTTTTACCCAGATGGTGACTCTTAGTAGCTAAATAGTCTATAGGGGTTGTGTGGTATCTGTGGGTTGTAGGGAGACCTTTGTGGATCTATTTGAATTAGAAATGTTTGATTTTGATGTCACGTTGGGGATGGATTGGTTCGACTCTGCTATGCTTTCCTAGACTATCAGACCCATAAGGTCATGTTTAGATTCCCAAATAAGCCAACTATTGAGTGGGAAGGGAGTTCCTTAGTGCCCAGGGAAAGGTTTATATCGTATCTCAGAGCCCGAAAGTCAATTTCCAAGGGGTGTCTTTATCATTTGGTTTGGGTAAAAGGTTCCAACTTAGAGAGTCCTTCTTTACATTTTGCTCCTGTCATAAAGGAATTTCCCAAGGTTTTACCTGATGAACTTCCTGGTGTTCCTCCCGATAGGTAGATTTATTTTAGAATTGACCTTATTTCAAACACTTTTCCTATCTCTATCCCTTCGTATAGAAGGACTCCAGTTAAGTTAAAGAAGCTTAAGGAGCAATTAAAGGATTTTTTAGACAAGGGTTTCATCCATCCTAGTATGTCTCTGTAGGGTGGAGTGTATATAAATAAAAAAAACAACCCGGTACACTAAAGCTACCGCTATGCGCGGTGTTCGGGGAAGGGCCCCACTACAAGGGTGTATCGTACGTAACCTTACCTTGCATTTCTGCCAGAGGCTGTTTCCAAGGCTTGAACCCGTGACCTCCTGGTCACATGGCAGCAACTTTACTAGTTACTCCAAGGCTCCCCTTCTTATATATATATATATATATATATATATATATATATTATGTAAGGAACTTTGTTAGTGGTGCATGATGGATGTTAGATACCAAGTTTGAATCGTAGATATTGATTGTGGTGAAAACCTTTGTGATAGTGATTAAGGGTGCTAGTTTTAGTGGGAATATCCATAATGTGGATGTAGTAAAGATAGGCTAGAGTATAGTGATTGATACATACCCAACCAGTGTGTTATACGACTATAGCTTCTTAATTAATACATAAGGTTTCTTGATTATGGTTAAGATCGAGTAGTACTATTAGAGAGGTGTAAAGTATATGGTCCCATGACTTATACTAGCAACTTTAACTTTGAGTTACGCTTTAACATGATATGAATCTATAGTTATACTCTGGCTTCATAGTTACGTGTTTTGCGAGAGAAGTTGGGAAATTGAAATAGTTGAGTGTTGTGTTCATAGTTGAAAGAATAGTTGGAAGCATGGTCATATTTAAGGGTTATTAGATTTATTTTTTAGGAAGTGGATAATGCTTCTATGTTATTCTTATGTCCCGCAAGAATTCTGGTTCGCATCTTGTATCAATGTCCCATAGTACAAATGCCAAAGATCGTGTCCCTGTCATGTCTCATTATCGCATGGTTGGTGCTTACACAATTCACTTGGGGGTGTCATAAGATCCAATATTCAATCCTATTTCCCATTCCAAAAATTCATGCTTAAAGTATGTGATTTCTTTTATATATCCTTGTTTTCTGACTTTGTTAAAGGGAAGGTGGTTATTAGTTATGTTAAATCATGCTAATAAATGCTTTGTCCTATGTTTGATGGATCGATAGGAATGCCTTTCAACCAAGAGGGAGTGAATTAGGATATATTATCGAAATGGTTAGCTCCATCTATAAATATTTTGCATCAAAAGTCTAATAAATTGATGGATTGGAATGAATTTTTAAAGGTTGCGGTTCTTTTAGTCAGTATAGCTTATTTCGGAATATTTATAGCAATTCAAGAATGAATGATCCTAAGGGGGAGTAAGAAATGCCCAGGGTTTTTCCCCTAAAAAATTTCTTGAGTTTTGGGCTTACTGCCTTGGTTACATTTCACCCTATGAGTCATAGGGTGGCTTTACAGGTCATGTGACCTTAGACGTAAGGTTTCCAGTAGATAGATCTTAAGTTACTTTCCTAGGTAGGACTTGTGGGTATGAGTCGTAGGGAGTGTTTACGGGTCCTAGGGACCCAATTCATAACCAAATCAAAGAGTTAGTGGTCTAAGTTCTGCTCTGAGTATGAGTGGCACACTACAAGTCATAAGGACTTGTTACGAATCGTAGGATGAAATCATAGGGTGTCTAGTGTCTAACCCATTTAGGTTCTGTGTTGACTACAACTGGATCCTACAAATCGTAGGCTCTCATTACGAGTTGGTTAGTTCAGTCGTAAGGTTAGTAGTGGGTGGTTTCCTACTCAGTGTCTTTGTTACGACTAGTGGTGACAAGCCGTAAGGAGTGGTTATGAGTCAATGGTTGACTTGTATTCAAAGGTGACACTTATTCAGCTTTTATGTTAATGGCATTTGGGATATTTCCCCTCTTACCCAAATTTAAATCCACATCATATAACCCCTTTAGGGTATCATTATCACTCAAAAACAAATCAAATAATCTCTCAAAATTCTCTCAAGAAAGAAACTTAGGGTTTCCGAGAAGTGGTCACCTAGTGGCTCAAGGGGTCAATTTCTCTCCGTAAATCTTTGTAATTCAGGCATGTTACTCTTTCCCTATATTTGTATTTTCTTAATGGCATGATTTGGACAAGGTTTATGTGGTTTTGATGTTGCGTGTTGAACTATGGGTTGAGGGTTTTGAATTTAAATTGTTTAAATGCTTATTTTATGATATTTACAAAATTTTTTTGTTAAAAATGGTGGTTGGTAAATGTTTTAGGGGTGCGTGGGAAAGGTGGATGGACATGGGTACGATAGAATCCCTAAAATTGGTAAATCATTGAAATAGGGGTACAAAGAAATCCTCTAATTAAATGGTTTGGTATGGAAATTGCTAACAACCTCAACCAACTTGCATAATTGATTTTGGTCTTAGAATATGCAGTATGACTTGGTAAGGTTTGTTTCTTGAAATTAATGCATGGAATAAATGGTTAATTGGTTAAGGATGGTTTTTAAAACCTTGTGGGGTATACGGGGAATCCCACAAGTGATTTTATAATGAAAACCTTATGGGGTACACAAAAATCTCTCAAGTGATTTTTATAATGGAGTCTGTGGGGGTACATAGAAATCCCTAAGTCTTGGCTTAGTGACATTTCTTACAAGCTATATTCGGTATGATGATATCATTTAATAATGCCTTAATAACTGACTCCTGGAATTGCTAGTTTAGTTATGTGTTAAATATTTTAATTAGGCAGTAAAAAGGGTTATGATAGCTTGTCGTGAAGATGTGTATGAAAGGCTGACACTGGAAATTCATGTTAGCCGACATGAGGATTTGTTTTGATTACCATGTTCTTGTGGGGTACAAAGGAATCCCACAAGTATATATACGTACATATGTATCATAGAGCGCGAAGGGTATAAGGGAATCCCCTACTACCTATGATATCTCCGATTCGTGCGGCTACCACGCACTGAGGCCTGTGGACACATATATCACGTGGGTAGATTATGATGGTAATGCCACACAACCCAGGTTAAGGTTTTATAGTGCATGCTAAACTTGTTCCATATCAAGGCATGGTATATATTTATCTATTTGCATATGGTTATGTCTATTGGTTTGACTTGTTTTGACTTGGTTTTGGATTGATGGAATTACTTTATCCTTATCCCTGAGTTACATGCTAGCGTTTATCCCTCTAATCATCTTCAGACGTTGTATACTCACACAATGCAAGAACCAACCATACTTTCACTCCTCCTGCTCAGTGACTAGGTGATTCGGGGACAGCACTTGAGTCAAACTGAAGTGGTGAGATTCCATACTTTGGAAGACCTCATTTCATGCTATGGATCTCTTTATGTCTTTACTATTTCTTTCGGTCTTAGTTTTGGCTATGGTTAGGGGCATTTCCCGATTGGATATTCTTTGGTTGTTATTAGAGGCTTTGTTGGACTACTGTGGACATGGGTGATATTAGTTGGTTGTTTGGTTGTTGGTGGTTAGTTTTGGTCACAGACTTATCAATGTCTTTAAAGTAATATTCTCTTATCTTGTTATATTTTCAAAATTCATCTGATATGGAGTGTAAGGTGGCTGATGGTTTTGGTATTGGGGGTGGACTTGAGATATCTGACACGGCCAGGCCCTTGTTTGGGTCATGTCAGTAAATCTCGTTTGAGGAGACCATTTATACTTTAAATACCTGGTAACCTAGTACAAGTATAAATAGCTTCTTTTTGCCCAATTTTGCTCATTCTTTCAGGCCTCTTGAGAGTTAAACCATAAAATAGTGTGAGAGCTTAAATGTGAAGCTTGTGGGTGATTGGGAAACTAGATTAATATCTATTTCTTGATTCTTTTATGGATTTAAGGTGGAATTTCATCCTTTTCTTACTTTAATTATTGATTTAATTGTTTAAAACCCCAAAAACTTTATTACTTTATTTATCTACAAATTTCACTCCTTTTTACTTGAAAAATGTCCCTAATCCTATAATTACTAGTTTTTCATCAATTCAAACTTCAAAACAACTTATGTTCTTTATTTTAACACGGATTTCAAAGATTTTATACGATAAAGCTTAAAATGGTTTTCTTTAATTTGAACCTCATTTTTGACTTGATTTGACTTGAGTTTTCAGCTGTAGATTCCTAAAAGTATGGAAATACATTTTAAAGTAAAGTTATGATTTTTCTAGTAAAGTTATCATTTTTCTTTCTTTTTTGAAAACTAATTTTTGGGGATTGTTTTGATCCCGAACCAAAAGTAAGCAATATGAGTATTGTTGGCTTTGTTTTGGTGTTTAAATTTTATATTTCTTGGTTTTAGTTGATTTTAGGATCGTTCGTGAGGAGTAGGACTTCAGGATCAAAATAAAGCAGACCGGTTTCGGCCTTCGAGGTAGGTTATGGCTTAACTCTTTAGACTGGGCTTGGTAGTTAATTGATATACCAAAATGCATGCAAAGGGTGGGAACTATTCATGAACTGTGGCTATCTATATGTTGTTCTTGTTTGGGTACCTAAATGTGATATAATTTTTAAATATGAGATATCATGTGATATGTGTGAAATATATGCGAATAATTGTATCGTGCTATTAAAAATGCCTATTGTGGTGCCTTTGGTGAATTGTAATATATTCATACTTTTTGGACATATAAATCCTGTGGCAATTCATGGATAGCAGAAATAGTAAGTGGATATTGGCTCACGTTGTTGTGGAATTGTAACATTGTGGTTGGTTGTGGAAATACATCATATGGATTGGGCGTGGAAATATACCATGTAGATTGGTTGTGGAAATACTCATTTGTGTAGTTTTGAACATTGGATCATCATTCTTATGTCATCATATGCTTCATTTCACTTGTTTGTTTTATTTTCTTATATATAATGGTTGTCATGTATGTGTACTTGATTTGTGTCTTATGTTATGTATATTCTTTGGAAATACTGAAAATATGGGAAACCCAAAAAATACTGAATACTGGTATCTGATATTGGATATTATGGATGTCATGACTCAAGACTAACCCCTAGTCACAACACTATGCTTAAGGACACGAGTTCCCCCAAGCTAACCCATGAACTAAAACAAGTTGCAAATATAGAAAGGAAGATAATAAAATGTTATGTGGAAGTTATTTAATGAAATATCTGAATAGTTAAATCCATAAAAAAAGGGTCTGAAATGCATTGCTGAAGAACATAAGTAGTTGTCCGACTATCTAAAATTCTCTAAACATGATGAGTTATTAGGACAGATCCCTAACTAACTCTGACTACTGAAATAATATGAATTGAAATACTGGAAAGCATAATAATTAATATAACTAGTCCTTGACTGATGAGGACTCACCAATGCTGCAGCTGAGTGATACAGGGCTGGACTACGTGCGATCTGGGAACTAAGCATCCAAACGTATGTTATAAGATGACATAGAGCAAGAGAGAGTATGTGGTTAGTACTTTGAATGTAATAGTATGTGAGATAGGTACTAGCTAATATACATAAATATACTGTGCATGACTGCATGAACATGTGAAATGAATGCAAGACCAAATATAAATATGTACTAAAATAATCTGGATAACTGGTATAGGGATACTTGTTTATGCAAACTTGTACTGATTATAATCTGAATACTGTACTGAGGACTGTGTGAGCTAACTATAACTGACATGCCCCATTTTGAGCTAATTGGGGTCCAACTTATAAACCCAATTGGAAGGGTGTTATCACCTTGTCAAGGGTACCAACACTGACTGTGTGGATCCACTAATCTAATGTCCTAAAGGAATAGGGTGTCAAGCCTAAAATGATGGGTGACCCCTAAGAGGGTCTCAAGCATAAACTAGCGGGTGACCCCTCATAACCTACGCTGACAACATGGTTCTAGAACTTAGGGATTTCTACTAATGACTCTGCCTAACTAACGGGGGTGCCACCATCCCTGCATTCACTCGGTGCTAAGTGTTACTCCCAATTGAATGACTCTAAAGTAGATTTCAAACATAAACTGACATTTGATATGCTCAAGTGATGTGGTTCTAAAAATAATAATGTATTCGTAACTAAAAGAATCATGAATTTATAAATTGATGCATGTTCAAAACCTTGGTATCGAGTGTTCATAACCCACGAGCATAGACTAATGTAGACTGACCATGGTAATTATGGAACTAACAATTGAATGGGGAAAATCATGAATAACACTCAATATTCATTGACTGATCATGATGTAGAAATTTGCATTATCAAATATACATAAATGCAATTCTCATGAGGGAACATACTTTTAGGACACATACCCAAAATAATTGAGAAAGAGTTGAAATTTTTTTTATTTGACTTGAATAGTCATAAAAAAGAGAAAAACAATTTACATTTGTAAATTTAGGAAATTATTGGGACTAAATGGATGAAAGCGACCCATTGATGAAATCCCACTACCTGAAGTAAAAGCTTCAGTGAAATACTTGAAGTTGATCTTGTTCTTCAGAAACCCTAATTTGCTCTTGAGAGAGAATAGAATAGATTTTATTTTGTGTAAGAGAAGTAATTTTGATGTTCTAAGGGATTATGGTAATGTTTACCCTTGGTAACTGAATTTTTGGGAGCTCAAACAATGTGGGTTTGGGTTAAGAAAGCGTGGAAATTACCAAAAAGCCCTGTGAAAACGTGGTGAGATTCTGGGTCCCCAGTCGTTATGACTCACCCTATGACTTGTGATGTCTGGGTATGAGTCATAGTTTGAGTCATAACTTGGGTACCCTGGGACCTTATGCCCTTAATTGTTAGACTACGACTCTCCCTTACTACTTTTCATGACTGGCTATGAGTTGTAAGGTATAGTCTTAGTTTGAAAATCAGCTTTTGGTCATACACTATTATGAATACGACCACCATCCTAACGAATCATTATGTCTGACTATAAGTCATTAGGTAGAGTCGTAGAACAAAGCTTGAGTCTTGGGTCATTCATTGGTCAGGCTATAAGTCCATATTACACCTCGTAAGGTTTGAATACGAGTTGTTTGTGGACTCATAACCACTGACAGTTCACAGGTACTTAAGGAAAACTTGCATAACTTTTTGCCATGGTTTTGTATTAAGACTAGACTTGAAGCATTGGAAAGCTAATTTAGTGGCCTATCTTTCAAGAGGTTTAGAGCTTGGAAATTCAAGGTATGATAATATCTCCCCCTTGGGATTATTTGTCCTCGAATAAAACTAGTTGAGCTGGAATACTAGGAAGACTAAGGTTATGTACTGAATACTTATAGGCTGAATCATGACTTAATATCTGAATCTGGAACATAATACATGGACTAAACTGAATTCATGAATGCATGCTGTGACATGAGGATAGTTGGTAGATGAGATAGAAAATAAGAGAATTTATTTAAAAAAACCATTACCTCAAGATGAATCTGAATTCATATGGAAGAGATAGGGATACTTGGTTTTCATATCCGCTTTTGCTTCCCATGTAGATCCCTCAATGGGCTAATTCCTCCACAAAACGATTACTAAGGCGACCTCCTTATTCCTCAACCTACAAATCTAGCGGTCAAGGATTTTAATTGGGACTTTCTCATAGGAGAATCTATCTTCCGCACCCACACCCTCTAACAGAACTACTGAAGCTGGATCACCAATGTATTTCTTTAGCAAAGAGACATGGAACACCGGATGCACTAATGATAACTTTGCAGGCAACTTTAACTCATAGTCTACCTTCCCAAAATGGATTAAAATCCTATATGGGCCAACATAGCGGGGACTAAGCTTTCCTCTCTTACCAAATCTCTTCACCCTTTTCATGGGAGAACTTTTCAAATACACAAAATCATACACAACAAATTCAAGCTCTCTTCTTATCACATCTGCATAGGATTTTTGATGACTTTGGGCTGTCTTTATTCCTTCTCAAATCAACTAAACATTCTCCATCGCCTCATATACTGAATCTGGACCTATTAAAGCAGCTTCACCAACTTCAAACCTACCTATAAGAGATCTACACTGCTTATCATACAAAGCCTCAAACGGATCCATATGGATACTGGAGTGATATCTGTTATTTTAGGTAAACTGAATCAAAGGCAAGTGGTCATTCCAACTACCCTTGAAATCAATAACACATGCCCTCAACATGTCTTCTAAGGTCTGAGTGTTCCTTTATTCCTGACCATCTATCTGGGATGAAAAGTTGTACTGAGATAAACTTGGGTACCAAGACCCTTCTGAAAAGATTTCCAAAAATGAGAGATAAATTAGGTACCTCTATCTGAAATGATGGTCTATGGAACTCCATGTAACTTTACCAGCTCTTTGAGATAGAGTCTAGCATAATCATTTACTGAATATGAAGTATGAACTGGTAAGAAATAAGATGACTTGGTAATTATATCCACAATGACCCAAACAGAATCATGCTGACAACGCATATCGGGTAACCCTGTAACAAAATCCATATTTACCATTTCCCACTTCCAAGTGGAAATGCTGAACTCCTAAAGTATACCACTAGGTATCTAGTGCTCAACCTTGACCTACTAACAATTCGAACACTTAGGCATGAATTTTGCAATATCCTTCTTCATACCATTCCACAAATATACTTCTCGCAAATTATGATACATCTTAGTGGCTCCTGGATGAATAGAATATTGCAAAACCATGCACTTTTACTAACATTCGCTACCTCAAACCATCCATATTCGGAAGATATAACCTGCCCTGACAATAAAGCACATTATCTCCCTCTTGGGGGAAAACCTCAACCTTCTAATATTGAACTGCCTTTTTCAACTTAACCAAAACAAGATCTCTATCTTTCTTTTCTTTTACCTTGGAAACTGAATAAGAATCCAAACCATTCTGAACCCATATACTACCTTGTGCTGAATTAACCAATCGAACACCCAATCCAGTAGGTTGATGAACTTCACAAACTAATTTCTTCTTATCATTCTCCATCTGAGAAACACTCCCCATAGACAATCTACTAAGGTCATTGGCAACAATATTAGCCTTACCAAGGTGATAGAACACTTTCATACCATCGTCTTTTATCAATTTCAATCCACCTTCTCTGATGAAGATTTAGGTCTTTTTGTGCACATACTATAAACTTTGTGATTCGTGAACTCGTCAACATGAATCTCATAAAGGTAATGCCTCTAATTCTTTAAGGCAAAAACAGCTCCTACCAACTCGAAATCATGAGTTGGGTAATTCTTTTGCTGAGGTTTGAACTGTCTAGTGGTATAGGCTATGACCTTACCTCACTGCATCAACACATAACCAAGACCAACTCTGGAAGCATCATAAAAGCCCTTAAAACCATTTAGACTCTCGGGTAGAGTCAAAATTGGAGCTGGAGTGAGTCGAGTCTTTAACTCTTGAAAACTCTTCTCACAAGAATTGGACCACTGAAATTTGAATTTTTTTCGGGTCAGTTTAGACAAGGGAGAATAAATAGAATAAAATCCCTCAACAAACCTTTTGTAGGGACTGGCTAAGCCTAAGAAACTCTTGATATCAGATGGAGAGATGGGTCTAGGCCAGTTTTTTACTGCTTTGGTATTTTGAGGATCAACTCTAATACCATCACCAGAAATGATATGATCAAGGAAAGATAATGCTTTTACCTATAATTTACACTTTCTGAACTTGGCGAATAACTAACGATTCTTAAGGGTCTATAAAACAATCCCCAAATAGTCTGTATATTTACCTTGACTACGAGAATAGACATGGATGTCATCTATGAAGACTATGATGAACATGTCCATGTACTGCTTGAATACTCTATTCATAAAGTCCATATAAGTTGTAGGAGCATTCATTATTCCAAATGATATAACCAGAAATTCAAAATAACCATACCGAGTTCTAAAGGCTATCTTCAAAATGGCACATTCTCTAACTCTAAGCTGATGATAGCTGGATCTGAGGTCTATATTAGAGAAACAATGCATACCCTGAAGCTGGTCAAACAATTTATCAATGTTGGGGAAAGGGTACTTACTCTTGATGATGACTTTGTTCATCTGATGATAATTGATACACATTCTGATAGAATCATCTTTCTTGTACACGAAGCAAATTGGGTTACCCCACGGGAAACGCTAAGCCTGATTAATCCCTTATCTTAAGACATCTTTCAATTGTTTTTTCAAATCCTTAAGCTCAGTAAGATCCATTTTGTAAGGTGTAATTGAGATAGGCTGAGAGTCTGGGAGAAGATCTATTTCAAAGTTAATTTCCCTCTCGAGTGGAATTCCGAGTAGATCTTAAAGAAATACTTATAGAAACTCATTAACTACTGGAACTGATTCAAAACTTAGAATCTTAGATTTTGAGTCTTTGACTCAAACAAGATGATAGATGCAACCCTTGGAGATTTTGAGTCTTTGACTCAAACAAGATGATAGATGCAACCCTTGGATATCATCTTTCTTGCCTTAAGGTAGGAGACGAATCAACCTATAGGCACTGAGGTACTACCCCTACATTCTATAACTGGCTCATTAGGAAACTAGAACTGGACTATTATATTTTTGTAATCAACTGAGACATAACAAGAGTGGAGCCAATCCATCCCAAGAATGATATCAAAATCGATAATCTCTAATTCTACAAGATCAACTTAGCAAACTTTTTGGGATAAAGTGATTGGGCAATTTCAATATACTTGTCTTGCTATAATGGAACAACCTACTAGAGTAGACACTGAGAAGTGTTTTTATAAGATTTCAAGACTAATTCCAAAGTCTACTACTATATAGGGAGTCATAAAGAAAAGTGTGGCTCCGAGATCAAATAATGCATAAACATGAAGGTGGAAGATTCGTAGCATACCAGTAACCATATTAGGAGAACCTTCCTGATCCTATCGAGTCTGAAGGACTTAGAGTCAATTATAATGTTTTCCATTGGTGGAACTAGAAGTGGCACCCTACTGATCAGGCGTCCTGCTAGGACTGCTGAAGAGTTAGTCGGGCCCTGCTGACAATTATTTCTTCCTCATTGGGAAACTACCAGACATTCCCTTATTTGATGGCTTGACTTTCCACACCAAAAATACACATCTCTTCCTGCCAAGCACTCATCCTTGTAGTTCTTACCATATATCCTGCAAACCAATTGCAACCACTATTCATGCTACCTTTGGATTTGAAGCTTGAGGATCTATCCTGATTGTATTGTGTGAACTTAGGCATTAGAGAACTAGCAGAAGATATGGTTGGAGCTGAGGATTTTTGGAAAAATTGAGAAAGATTACCACCTTCTGGCCTCTAGTGAGAGAAGTTAAAATTACCAGCTTTGGCCCTCTTACTATCCCTTTATTTTTCTTTGAGATTGTCCTCCTTAATCTGTTGACAATGAACCATCAACCTGAAGAGGTCCATCTTCTTAATCAATAACGTTGTTCTATACTCTTTGACAACATCTTCTAAAACTCCAGACATAAACTTACTCATTCGGGCCATAAAATCACCCACAATAGTCAGAGCAGATCTTGCTAACTAGGTAAACTTGAGTGAATACTCTTTCATACTCATATAACCCTACTTTAGATTGATGAACTCCTGCACCTTGGCCTTTCTCAATTCAAGTTGGAAAAAATTGTCTAAGAAAGTAATAGCAAACTTATTCTACTCTAGAGGCCCAATATTAGTGCCTCTATCTTTCTGCCACTACTTTACCCAGGTGTGAGGCACCCTTTGTAATTGATAAGTAGCTAAATTAGCACTCTCATTCAAGTTAACACCTATAATATCAGTCACCTTATTCACACAATCCAAAAACTCATGTGGATCCTCCTCAGACTTAGATCCAGAGAATGCTAGAGGATTCATCCGAGTGAAATCCTAGATTCTTGCTCCTACCGTGCTCACCACAATATTGGTTGGAGAAATGGCCTACTAATTGTCTGGGCAGCCATAGATTAGGCTAAGGCAGTAAAAGCAACCCTAAATTAAGCGCGAGAGACCTGCTTATTTAGAGGGTCCTTAGGAATAAGTGGTAGTGCGGGCTGGTCCCTATTTCCCCTTTTAGTAGCCTTTCTACGAGGCATTTCCTTAAACTATAAAGAATGAATTGGAAGAAGTTTAATAGAGCTCACACTCCATCACACGACATGAGTACTAAAAGAAGAGAGACTTTCCTAAATGTTTCATAGTCTCTGACCCATAAGTGTGGTGTGCTTCTCACCCATAAAAAGGACTCAACTTAATGCAGCTTTCAGACACCCTAGGACACTCCAAACCTTGTGCTTTGATACTAAGTTTGTCATAACCCAAGACTAACCTCTAGTCATAACACGATGTTTAAGGCCATGAGTGACCCTAAGCTAACCCATAAACTGGCACAAGCTATAAATACTGAAAGAAAGATAATAAAATATTGTGTGGAAGTCATTTAATGAAATATCTGAATAGTAAAATCCATAACAAAAAGGTCTGAAACATATCACTGAAAAAACATAAATAACTATCTGACTATCTATAAGCCACTAAACATGATAAGTTGTTAGGAAAGATCCCCAACTAATTCAACCTATTGAAATAACATGAACTAAAATACTGGAAAACATGATAATTAATATAACTAGTCCTCGACTAATGAGGACTCACCAATGCTGTAGTTGAGTGATATAGGGATGGACTACATGCGATCGGGGAATAGAGCATCCAAACCTATATTATAAGACAATATAGTGCAAGAGAGAGTATGGGATCAGTACTTAGAATGTACTGGTATGTGAGATGGGTACTAGATGATATACATAAATATACTGAGCATGAATTCATGAATATATGAAATGAATGCAAGACCAAGTATAAACATGTACTTACATAATTTGAATAACAGGTATAGGGACACTTGGTCATGCAAACCTGGACTGATTATAATCTGAATACTACACTAAGGACTATGGGAGCTAACCATAATTGACATACCCTAATCTGAGATAATCAGGATCCAACCTGTAACCCCCAGTTAGAAGGGTGTCAACACCTTGCAAAAGGTACCAACACTGTCTGTGTGGATCCACTAATCTAATATCCCGATGGACTATGGTGTCAAGCCTAAACTGGCGGGTGACACCTATGAGGGTGTCAAGCCTAAACTGATAGGTGACCCCTCATAACCTACATTGGGAACATAGTTCTGGAACATAGGGACTGCTATTAACGACTCTGCCTAATTAACAGGAGAGCCTCCATCTCTGCAATCACTCAATGCAAAGATTTACTCCCAACTGAATGACTCTGAAGTATATTTTAAACATAAACTAACAACTGCTATACTTAAGTCATGTGGTCCTGAAAATAATATTGTATTTGTAACTGAAGGAATCACGAACTTGTAAATTGATGCATGTTCAAAACCTTTGTATGGGGTATTCATAACCCACAAACATAGACTAAATACAAATTGATCATGGTAATTATAGAACTGACCATGGTACAGGAAAAATCATGAATAACACTCAGTATTTCATTAATAGATCATAATGTAGATATTTGCATTATCAAACAAACAGAAATACAATTCTTATGAGGGAATATATATACATACCCAAAATAATTGAGAAAGAGTTGATAAAATACATATTTTACCTGAATAATTATAAAAAGGGACAAAAAGGATTTACATTTATAAATTTTAGGGAATTCTTGGGACCCAATGGATGGAAGGGATCCATTGATGAAATCCCACATACCTGAAGTAAAAGCTTTGGTGAAATCCTTCAAGTTGATCTTGTTCTTGAGACACCCTAATTTTCTCTTGAGGGAGAAGAGAATCATTTTTCTTTAGTGTAGGAGAAGTGATTTGGATGGTCTGAAGGATTAGGGTAGTGTTTACCCTTGATAACTGATGTTTTGGGAGCTCAAACAATATGGGTTTGGGTTATGAAGTGGTGAAAATTACCAAAAGTCCCCTATTAAAATATGCTGAGATTCTGTTCCCCAATCGTTATGACTCACCATATGACTCGTGATGTCTGGTTATGAGTCATAGTCTGAGTCGTAACCTGGGATACTGGGACCTTGGGTCCTTAGTGTTCGGACTAAGACTCCTCTGTATGAATCATCATTACTGACTATAAATCATAAGGTATAGTTGTAGTCAAAAAATCAACTTGTGGTCATACATTGTTATGACTACGACTGCTCTCTGAATGACTTGTTAAGTTTGACTACAAGTCATTAAGTAGAGTTATAGTCTGAATCTTTATGCTTGGGGCATTCACTGGTTAGGAAATAAGTCCACCTTACAACTCATAAGGTCTTACTATATGCTGGACTCATAACCACTGCCAGTTCACAGGTATATGAAGAAAATTTGAATAACTTTTTGCCACGGTTTTGGATTAAGACGATACTTGAAGCATTGGAAAGCTAATTTAGTGGCCTATCTTTTAAGGGGTCTAGAGCTTGGAAATACAATAGACCTTCTCTGTCATGATCTGAACCATGGCCTAGTCGTGATGGGTATCTCAAGACCACTAAGGACCAAAGACTACCCCCATTACCCTAGCCATGTAGAACACAATATAGCTCGCAGCAAATGAATTTTGAACATATAACAAGATAGAGCAGAATTCCTGACATATAATAAGATAGACCTTAGTTTAGAATATATTACAAGATAGTTAAGCAACTAACTCATAAAGGAATCTAAGAATTTCAACAACCATCCCAATCCATAGTAATCCACAAAGACTCTAATAACCAAGAACTACCTAAGTCAGGACATGCCTACGACCATATCCAAAATGAGTCTAAAAGGAATAGTATAAAACATAATAAAACAATGCCTTAAAATGATAGACCTTCTAGAGAACGGAAACTTACTGATTCAAGATAGGCTAGCAAATGAACTAGAATAACCTATCAATATTGGATGAAACAGAAATGTCTCTAGACCCTACATCGCATAGGGATACGACATCCAGGGACGGTTAGCAGGGTGAGCACTAACATGTTACTCAAGGAAGGGATAAAGTAATTCCATGATCAAATCAGTCCAAAACCATTTAAAACCAATGCACATAATCATATACATACATACATACATATATATATAATATGCCGGGATAGGGAACAAGGTTTACCATAAAAGTTAAAATATTAGCTTGGACTGTGTAGCATCAAACATAAAAAAAGGCTCCCACAGGCTATATATATCCAACTCCCCCTACCGAAAGGGCCCCAATGTGTGTTATCTGCATAAATCAAAAGTATGAAGGAATACCAGGGAATGCCCCGAACCCACGTCAATCCATGTTATAAATATATGTATAAAGTATGACACATTCACACGGTCATTAAGGCCAACCCCCCTCCGACAAATGTAGGTTTCCAGTATTAGTCCCTTAGGACCTCAACTTTTACTGCTAGCTCCACAACCCCTTTTAAGACCAACTAAAATAGTTTACATATTTCCATTCATTAATCAAGAATCATTCATTACGGTATATACCATTGGTATCATCATGTCGATTATGATTGCATGATAATCACTTGCTAACAATTAGGATTAGGGACATGATAATTATGTTGGTTCTACAATCAATCAAAACATGACTGCTACCCTAAATACTTAAAAATCTCCGAATTACACAAAAACACAACACAATACAAAACAAAACACAAAATAACACAAATTATTCTAGGCATGTCGGTTCTAAAACCATACCACAGCCGAATAGAAAAGAAGCACAACAATAAAAACAAGCGGCGGCATGGTATACCCACCCCCAACTAAAAACTATGCACTATCCTCAAGGCATTAAAATAAAGTAAAATAGAGGAAAGTGAGAACATAACTAGGATGCACTAGGCATTTATGTCCTTGGGTTGCCTCTTAAGCAGTGCCTGATTTAATTTCGCAGCATGACTTAGTTCCCTTGGCAACTCAGACTTCATCAAGGTCTATCTTAGGATAAACTTTTACTTATTCTCGTTTCCCGTGTAGTGTTTCACTCGCTGCCCGTTCAATTTAAATGGGATATCACCATCATGCTTTATCTAAATATCACAATATAGAAATACCTTAACCACAGTGAATGGTCCAGTCCATCATGATTTTTGCTTGCCGAGAAAGAAACAGAGTCTCGAATTATATAACAGGACCAGATCACCGAGTTTGAATATTCTTTTCTTAAATTTTTTGTTATGATACAACTTCAATCTTGCTTTGTATATTGCTGAGATCACATAGGCATAGAATCTAAATTCATCCAACTCATTCACTTTCCTCAACTACAAGTTTGTTGCATAACGCTACTCAAAATTTAGCTTTTTCAATGCCTGTTATGCCTTATGCTCAAGTTCAATTGGTAAGTGGAATCCTTTGCCATACACAAGCTGATATGGAGAGGCGCCTATAAAGGTAATATAAATTGTCCAATAGGACCACAATATATCGTCTAACTTTTTAGACTAGTCAGTCCTATTGGCATTCACAATCTTTGCCAATAGTAAGGTGTCTCCACTTTATTCCTGCACCATATCTATAAAGAAATGATTTAAACAAGAAGTTGCATAAGTGAGACCCACCATCATTGATATAGCACATTGAGTGCCAAATCGAAAAAAAATATTTTTCTTTCAAAAAGGCAGTTAATTTTCTACCTTCATTATCTAGGAGCACAACTGCTTCCACCTATTTTGACACATAGTCTACCGCTACCATAATGTATCTCATGCCATAGAAGCTCACAAATGAGCCCATAAAATCAATTCCCCTCACATCAAACAAATCCAACTCTAGAATATGTGTCATGGGGAGTTCCTGGCACCATATAATATTGCCTTGACGCTACACTGGTCATAGGATTTTTCAAAATCATGAGTATCCTTGTAAATTGAAGGCCAGTAAAACCCATAATGCAAAATTTTATCAGCAGTCCATGTGCCACGGTGTGACCCCTAATAGGTGATGAATGACAAGCTTCTAGAATGCTCATCATCTCTACCTCTGGAATGCATCTCCAAATCACACCATCAGCATAGATCCTAAATAAATATGTATTATTATAAAAGAAATTCCTTACCTCATGCATAAATTTTTTTTGCTGCCGGAAGGATATGTCTTCTGGGATAAGATCAATTGCCAAACAGTTGGCAAAATTAGCAAACCAGGGAATCAGATCTGGAGATACCACCAACACTCGCTCATTAGGAAAAGTATCATCTATATTGATATCATCCCCTAATTTTTGCATGGTCTAATCCCCAAGTCTAGATAAGTGGTCTGCAACCTAATTTTCTTTCCCTTTTCGGTCCTGTACTTCAAAATCTAACTCTTATAGCAAGAGAACCCAATAGATCAATCTTGATTTAGCATATTTATATAAAATCAAGTATCTAAAGGATGCATTGTTAGTGTGCATTATGAACTTAGTCCCAATCAAATAAGACCAAAATTTTTCAAAAGAAAAAACCACCGCAAGTAGCTCTTGTTTTTGTAATTGTATAATTTTACTGTGTGGGGTTTAAAGCTTTGTTGGCATAGTATATGGGATGCAGTATCTTTTATCTTTGTTGGCCGAGAACAGCTCCAAAGTCCACTCCGCTTACATCACACATTACCTCAAAAGGTACAGACTAGTCAGGAAACACAATGATGGGCGCCGAAATCAACCTCTCCTTCAGGCATTTGAAAGCCTTAAGGCAATAATCAGCAAACACAAATTTCACCATTTTCTCTAAAGTTTGCACAGAGTATTTGCAATTTTAAAGAAGTCCTTGATGAGCCTTTTATAAAAGCCTGCATTCCCCCAAAAGCTCTGTATGCCTTTAACTAATACTAGTGGTGGCAATATTTTAATCACCTCAATCTTTGCTTTGTCCATCTTAATACCATGTTTGGAGATCTTGTGCCCTAATGCGATAACTTATTTCACAATAAAGTGGCATTTTCCCCCCGTTTAGCACCAAATTGCACTCTTTACATCTCTGCGGTGCACTGGCCAAATGGGTCAAACAGTCATCTAATAAGTCCCCAATTTCCAAAAAGTCATCCATGAATACTTCAATTGCGTCTTCTATCATATTAGAGAATATAGACATCATACATCTCTGAAAAGTGGCATACTCATTACATAACCCGAACAACATCCTTTTGAATGCAAAGGTCCGTTGAGGCAAGTAAAAGTAGTATTTTCTTGGTCTTTGAGAGCAATCATAATTTGATTGTACCCCAAATACTATTCCAAAAAATAATACCAGCCCCATCCTGCTAGTCTATCCAACATCTAATCCATAAATGGAATAGGGGAGTAGTTCTTTTGCATAAACTTGTTCATATTTTTGTAATCCATGCATACTCTCCAATCGATCACTGGCCTCATTGGTACAAAGTTATTAATTCTATTTGGAACCACTGTGATCCCCCTTTCTTTGGCATGCATTGAACCAGGCTCACCCAATTGCTGTCTATAATGGGAAAAACCATCCCAACATCTAACCACTTGATTATCTCTTTTTTCACCGCCTCTTGCATAAGATGATTCAGTCGTCTCTGGTGCTCAATATTGGGAATTTTGTATGGCTCAAGCTAGATTTTATGTATTCATAAACCTGGTGGAATTCCCATAATGTCTACAATGGTCCACCCAATTGCTCTCTTGAGTTTCTTTAATATTGATGTCAAAGCTTCCACCTATGCTCCTGCCAAATCTGCCGCAATAATTAGAGGTAAGCATTTGCTTGCCCCAAGAAAGCATACTACAAATGTGATGGGAGGGTCTTTAATTTTAATACCGATGCCTCCTCAATAGATGGTTTTGCAGGAGGTATAGTTCTGTTGTTCAAGTCAAGATCCAACTTCTTAGGGGCAGATTTTTAATAACCTATGCCATGTCATACATTAACTAACTCATCATATTTATCTATTCCATTACTCTAAAAGTTCATGATCACTTCTACTAATGCTTCCACCCCTAATCTTGCCTCAATAGGTACATCCATTGCAACCACATCATCATTTAGTGCATCAATCACTACTACCACTCTCATATTATTGGGCTATTGACTTATTATGCATATATTTAACATAATTTAACCATTGTTCCATTTGAAGGTGATCTCCTCTAGGTTCATATCAATCAACACTCGACCAGTGGATAAAAAAGGTCTACCCAATATAATTGAAGAGTGGGCATCCACTTCACAGTCTAAACTCATGAAATTTGTTGGATATGTGAATAATGCCACCCTTACTTTTACATTACATACAATATCCACTAGATCCTTTACAAATCAATCAACCATCAATAGCCTTTTTGATGTAAGCTTGAATTCTCCTAGCCTCAATACTTTGTATATCACCAATGACATTACATTTATTCCTGCTCCCAAATCATATAGAGCTTGATTAATAATATCATATGTCCCAATAGATCATGGGATGGTGAGTGCCCCTGGGTCTTCTTTCTTTTCTACTCATGTTGCAAGAAAATTTGGGTTAAACTATTGCACTGTATCTTATAGTTCTTCCACAACCCAAGCATCATCATCATTACTCTCAAAGTCGTTATCACTATAAGTCAGCTTCAGGTGGCTTATCCACAACATTATAATTCTTATTTGGCTCATTATTAATAGGAAAAAATGTTCATCGGGTGGGGAGTCACCCCTAGTGTTAATAGCTAGGAAATGATGTAGTGTTGGAGGATTCTGTGCAGTGTTACTAGGAAGGGCACCTGCCTATTGTTAGGCCAAAGTGGCAGAGATTTGCCTATACTATTGCTCCAACTGCTTAATATTAGTTGAATGTTACTCAACTAACACAACCCAAAATTGAGCCTTGTCATATAGGCATCTTGAGCCCAACAAGGACCGAATATCGCCTTGTTTACCTATCCAAACCACCACATCAAAGTGCAAGTAGCAAATGAACTCCGATCATATAACAAGATAGTGGAAACAAGACTAGCAATCATTACTTAAGAAATGTCTAAATTATCCATTAATGTCAACATACTAACAATATACCCAAGTCCATAGTCATCCATAAGCCTCTACCAACTCGATATTTGTAATATGTCAGGAAATACCCCCGATAATAGCTAAAAACCAAGACTAATCAAGTCTATGATATAAGATAGAAAGACTATAAAATATATGCTTTCCGAAGTATGGAAGCTCACCACTTCAAAGACAACACAAAATTTGCTTGAACACCTGGTCACTGAGCAAGAAGAGAAGAAGAAGCTTTGGCCCTATGTCGTGTGGAAACACAACGCCCGAAGATGATTAGCGGTTGAACCGATAAAATATAACTCAAGGATAAGGATTAAATAGTGTCATTATTTAAAATCCAATCAAACCATCACATGCAACTATATTCATACACACAGGCATTTATGTAGATATATAGATACAATAAGTGAAAAAAGAGAAAGAAGTTTAGCATGCCTTTCGAAGTATCCAATCATGATACATAAAGTGGAGGACTCTAACCTTCCACCCGTATAAGTTAGAGGGATTGAACTTCTTAATCATATTACGAAAGGGACTCTAACCTCAAGTCATCTTATTAGGCAAGGGACTCTAACCTCAAGCTATTTTATTAGGAAAGGGACTCTAACCTCAAGACATTTTACTAGTCAAGGGACTCTAACCTCAAGCCATGTCATTAGGCATGGTACTCTTACCATACGCCATCTTATTTAGTAAGTAGACTCTAACCACTATCCATCGCATCCATTACTAGTCGACATTAGGAATCTAACCCTTTATCCATGCATTCACATCCACTTAGTTTGACATTCAAGGACTCTAACCCATTTAGCCAATTCAATCCACCAAGGCTACAAGTTAACACCATACATAACCACAAGGTATTCATGAACCATTTATCAATTAATCACTTTAATAGGACAATTTCTTAGTTTGAATCAACATTCAAGTCAATTTGTTATCATCAAGAACAATGCAACACCATTCATCCTTTATTAGCATACATATACCAAACCTTAGGTCAAGACACAATTAAATTTTAATGTTAGGGACTATAACTCTTTTTAAGCAAGAAAAATACCAAAATTGTCAATTCACTCCTTACATAGCCAACAAGGCCTTTATAATATCATTTGCCAACCATTCTTACTCATTAAGTCATTACCTTAGTTTAAAACACTATTAACATGCAATTATTTATTTCTCTTAGACATTTTCACAAACACCTTGAGGGCATACCTTCACTATGACTAAACCCCAAGTGAAACCCATCAAGATTAGGGTTAATCATGACCCATTCATTAAACCACAATCAACAAGCACCCATAAGTGCAAATCATCACCAAAAATATGTATAAACACAAGAGTAAACAATACTCACCACTATGCATCAAAACCCTCAACATTTTATTTCAAAATCCATCATTCAAGAATTATAATCAATGTTTAAAATACAAGTTATTTTATAAATAACAACAAGGGAAGAGTTACATACCTTATACAAGGTGATCAACGGAAAGATTCTTGGTCTCTAAGCTCCAAGATGGCCTCCTTGATGAACCCTAGCCCCTAATTTTATTAAAGAAGTTTAGAGAGGATTTTGGAATGTTTTTAATATTGTATAGGTGAAGAATGAAGGGATTCAAATAAGGTTATAAGTGGTGGGTAATAAGGGTTTAGAGGTGGGAAAAGTCTAAAATGTCCTCGGCTTAAAAGTTGAAATGTGAACCCTAGAAGGGTAAGACTCACCCCTTGATTCGTACCATAGGGTACGAGTGGTACCCTAAATCATAACCTAGACCTCACATAGGACACCCATACTGACCAACATACGACTATACATGCATGACTCGTACCTTAAGGTATGAGTGGTACAATACAAACCTTACCCAAGACTGTGTCCACTAGACCAAGCTTAACACATCATACGAATTGACATCATACAACTAGTACCCAATTAAATGACTTGGGAGAGGCCAACCATACCTTGGATAGAATGTAACCCTTACTACACTTCCTAAGATACAAACAAGAGGACACCAAACTATATCCTATGGTACGATTATACCCATGAGTCGTACCTTTCCCAGAAACTTCAACTAAGGGAATATTCCTACGGTTCAAAGCCAAGGTGTTTCATCAACCTACTGGGTCAATCCTAAAATTTTGTCCTTGAGTTCTTTAAGGAAAGTTTCCTAGATCTATTAACTCTTCATCAGTTTAGTCAACATTGCTTCTATTCTTCATTCCACATCTCGTCGGCTAGGTGGAATGTATTTATCTCTATCATCATATTTCTGACCTTGATTCCCTTTCCCTTAGTCTCAGAAACCCACCAACTGATGATTCACATACTTTGGCTCATCCTCTAACTTAGATTTATGTACCCTACAAGTTGCACCCTATGCCCCTACTGCATCAACCTTTTCAGAATTTATTGTTCTAAATTATTAGGCTAACTCACTAATATCTATCCTTAATAGTGAAATATCCTGAGCTACAACATCCTCTGCTAATCTCCGCTCACTAAAAGGTCCAATTGCATAAATGTCAGAACCTCTTTCAACCTTTCGAGTTTGCCACCCTCGGTTAGTTAATAAGATCTGATCTATAATACTCAAAGCTATCTCCCATTGTAATCTCATGAAGGCTCCTCTGGGGATAGTGGATGACATTGCTCTGGAACTGATACTCAAGGCTCTATAAAAGATCACCAAAAAACATATTCTTGAAATTCGGTGGTTATGCACCATGCTAAGCTTCTTCTTATACCAGACTATTGTCACGGGCTCATTTTTCAACGTGTCAGCGGCACACAATTCTGCCCGTGCGGCGCCCATGGTTCCCCCAACTATGGGCCAGCCTTCCTCATTTCCCAGGTCTTTAGCACGATCCTGTGCTTGTGGGAAGCTCTCCTCAGAGGCTTGCCCCCTTTGGTGCCGCTCCTTCAACATGTCGGCTGACATGGCCAACGTATAAGCAACTCTTCTGGCGCACCTTTAATTCGTGGATCTCATCCATATGCGCTTCTGGGGATGGCTATGGACATACTCGTCCCTTGCCTTGGCCTGAGCATTGCCATCGCATGCACAGTCCTATCCTCAAGCTTGACATCGCCTCATGCACGTGCACTTGGCCTTTGCTTCGCCCGAGTAGGGCAACTCTCAATCCTTGGCCTTTGTCTCAAGCGTCTTTCTTAGATATGCCCTCTCATGTCTTATGGCATAGCCAAGCATAGCCCACACAACTTGTATCCATCTTCCGTAGCACAGTGTCGCCCCACAACTGCGCGTCTAGGCCAACGGACCCTTGCTCGCTTGGCTGAACCTTGACCAAGCTCACAAGTTAGCTCACGAGTCTCTTGGGGAGAGTATCTCGATTGCTCTATCGGCTTGGAGGTATCCTTCCATCATTTAGACAGCCCACGGGGCTTGTCGGTTCATATAGCCAACCTCTAGCCTTTTCCGACGCCCAACGCTAGTCCACCCGACCTTGCGTTGCCCATAGGGTTCCCAAGCCCTATGAGTACCTTGCGCATTCCTTTGGCATGCCAAGGCAGGCCCTTGAGGTTGTCCCTCAAGGCAGCACACTTGGGGTGGCCATCTGTCGACACACCCGGGGGAGGCTGGTAGGCTGTCACCATTCATACCCCCCTTATATATGCTTAAAATAAATAATCCCAATGTCCGCCACTAGACATCATTTTGCCCGAGAATCATACTGGGGCTTAGATCATTCATCCGACCTTCAAATTGGGTGCCGTTTGTTCCTACTCCTTTCTCTTGACTTCCTTCACACCTCCATGAAGTTTCACCCCATCCCCATACACATGGAATGAGTTATGGCCTTCGGACCAATCAGCAAATTACGACAATGCCACTGGACTTTGGCCAAGTCAAGCCCCCATCCAAACGGACTCCAAATGACCCCAAATTTGGTAAGCATACATAAGGTACCATCAATATCAACTCTCTAAACCGGAATCCTTAGATTCCACTTGTAGCTCAAAATGGCATGGCGCTGACATCGAACACCGCACACGATCCTCACCATGCCTCCGCCCCCCTTGGGCTCACACCAAGCCCTCTCCAAATCACATTGGCACTCTTAGGACATGTCATGCAACATATATAGATGCTTGTTGCCTCATGTTATGCCCCTTTGCCTCATCTTCGACTTCAGCATATTCCCTCAGCACATGCCGCCTGCATAGCTGACAAAGTTGCGGCCTAGTTGGCACGCACAATCCTGGCGAGTGACAGGCGCCAAAACTTTGGGGCGTCACACTATGCTTCATACATAGATTCTGACTGCAACTTCCTAAAGTTATAAATCTAATCTTTGAGCTTCAATACCCTAGATGAAGGAAAGAACCTATTAAGGGATTGTCTGTGTAACTTGCTCCATGTAGTGATATATCATCTTGGAAGTTCCCCTAGCTACAAAGATGCTTCTCTAGTAAGCAAAAAGGGAAACAACCTCAGTCTTAGTGCCTCTTGATCTAGACCTTGAATGGTGTATGAAGTGTAGATCCCCATAAAATTTTCCATATGCATGTTTATGTTGTTTGTAGGCAGCCTGCAAATAAATCCTTCAAGTATAAGACCTGAATCATAGTAATAGAAATATTAAACTTGACATCTGAGGGCAAAACAAGATGAATGATGGCTCTAGTATCTTCCTGCTCAACATATCTCAGGTCTTATTTATCATCTTCATACTACTAAATATACTAATATTCAGGGATCACTTGAGGTCGTCCTCCTCTGACTCTATTTTGATTTCCATCGATTACTGCTCGATGGTGTACTGCTTATCTCTGCTCAGCTAACTCTTCCTCTCGAGTTATTCATTGAGCATATTCTACTACCCTCCTCTCATTTTCATATTTAGCCAAAAGCTCACCAGTCTATCGATCAATAATGTCTGGAACTCCTTTAGGAAGAGGAGGAGGCAAATCATCTCTTTTTGGCTTCGTCATCCTACTAGGTGTTTGTAGGATCCTCTCTGAATTAGGATTCACAGAGAGTAAGGGATTACCTTTACTCCGTGTGTTAGTCATACACCGTAGTATGACCAATTAAGAATAAAAACAAAAAGAAAACCCAAAAATTGCATAAACTTAAATTCAAAAATCAATATCGTACCTCCGGTAATAGTACCAAAATTTGGCAACATCCAAACAACACCTCTTCTCAAAAGATGATACGATCGATGCCAAATATAGTAACCCAACAAAGGTTGGGGTTGTATCCCAAGGGAATACATGGGGTCACAACTCTCAGTTGTTGTAATCAACGGGTTGAACTAGAAAATTAAATGGGGTGATTTAAGTATCAATGTCAAACTAATAGCTAATATCAACTTCGGTTGTAATCAGTCGTAAATGAACAATAGGAGTGTGTTCCCCCTGGACTCTAAAATCCTTAGGTTTATCATGCTTTGTTGAACCAACCCAATATCTTGCATGCAAAAATAATAAGTTATGTACCTTCTATAGTCTTCTGGATTTGTACAAGGATCTCAACCTTTACCTTTCGAGTCTCAGGATGTCTTCTTACTAACCCTTATCTTGATCCCAGTTAACTATTATCTTTTGAGTCTCTAGTTATTAGATGAAAGCTAACTATCTTTCGTGGATCGATAGATAAACTCCAAAATTACTATTGTCATTATCTTTTCCTAGTCACTACTCCTTTTTGGAGTATGTAGCAATAATCTAAGTGGGGTTCAACATTTGCAACCGCCAGAATAAATATTAAAGTGAAGATAATACAATACATGCATGGGTATCGATTCAGATCAACAATAGCACTTCCCCTACTTCGTCAATCTGCTAGGGTTCCCACAACCCTAGCTAAGGGTTTTTAGCCTCTCATGCTTGTGAAGTAATCAACAACATCTATGATTGAAAGCATAAGATGAAATCACAATAAGAAGAAGTAAATAACCCAAAACCATAACTGAATTAATCACCCAAAGTCAATACAAGAAAATTCTAAGAGCAAAATCGAATATTAGAATCAAAATATGTTTATGAATATAAAAAAGAAACATATAGGGTATTTATAGTATATAAGGAAACCCTAAAAATAAATCTCAAACTAAATAGGAGAAAACAGGGTCGGTGACCACTTATGGTCTTTACTTGAGCCTTGTCCCTGGGCGCAGGTGGCCCTTGCGGTCAGCAGAGAGGGTGCAAGTGGCGACCGCAAGGTCAAGACTAGAATTTTCCTGCAATAACTCTTGAGATTTTGGAATTTTTGAACTTTCTTTACCGACATGCGGTCCAAAAGTGCTACTTGCAGTCCACATTTTGACTTAGCAAGTGCAGGGAGTCATCTTTCAGCTATTCTTCAATTTTCGCATATGGTTTGATCACGAACACGCGGGAAAGTATCTCGAACATTCACAATTGCTCCAATAAGTAGCCAAAAAATAGTTTTTTCATCTTTTTCATGAACTTACCATCGAAAACATGATTTCCTGCAAAACATACCCAAAATACATCTTATCTAACAAAACAACTTTAGAAACTTGCATATTTTCCTCATTTTAAGCATAGAAAGTGTTATATTTCTATAGCACATCAATCATCTATAGTACAATCATTAACCAACATACCACTATGGATTTTAATAATAGATAGATTCTCCTCCACCATTTAGAGTAGTCTATTCAACCCTCAACAATAAATCATTTATAACCAACCAACGTTTTAGTTATCATTCGAGGACAAGCTATACTTATTTATCCTCACAACTAGCTTACAACTAGCTTACAACTAGTAAAGTTATCTACCTAATATGCCTCAATCACTCAGGAACAATAACAACAAAGTATTACCATTATCAATAAAAGGGACATGAATAGTCAAGAACACATCTAATAACTCCATTCCCTCATCTGACCCTAAAACTAAGGATCATCAATCATCATCAAGCTATTTTATTTCAATGACCATAGCAATTCAATTATATCATTCCCAAGGAAAACTATTAATTAATAATTATTATCATACAATAAGCATATGACCAATGTCGAACAATAAACAACCAATGACAACTCATTTTTGTAATCAATACATGGGTGACTATTTTATCAATAGACAACCATAATTTCACAAATACTCGGGAAATTAGTTCCACCATAATTTCACGATTTCCTTATCAACTAGACATTATCATTAAAATTCAAGTAGTGACTCAATCAACAATAAAATCACTGAGTCAGATAAAGACTGATGTTCAAATATAAATGTTACCTTAACTGACAATATCACCTTTATCAAATAATTAACTTTTATGCCAAGGGCCACCAAATTCACCTTTTCATTAACTTAACCGACAATTCAGTCATTAATTATAACTTCAAGTTATCAGAAAATTCAAAGCCAAAATAAATTTTCCTAAGTCACAATTATGAATTGCCATAAAAATTTTTTTATCGTAATTCCCTCTATCAAGCACCCTTTGTCCATGGTACTTATTCACATATCAACTATTTTAAACAAGGGTTTCCACAATTCTATACTATTTTTCCCTTGCCATTTTACCAACGATAAGACCATGTTTAGCATTTAGCATACCATTTCCACTTAAATAACATAACAACAACTTTCTTTAATTATTAACACATAACCAAATTATGACATTTCACAATTCATGGAATTTACAATAATTCAACCAACTACGATTTACATAAATACCAAGACATTAACCTTATGCACCAATTTAAACCTTTATTTTACACACAACAAGACAAGTAACAATCATAGTCAAATTCTATCACACAACACATAGCAACTTGCAACATTCACCTATCACAAATTCAGAGTTAATCAAGCAACTACTAATCACAAATCCATCTTATATTACACCAAGAAGTCACAACCAACCAATTTCATCATTATTCATATGGCAATCATAGGTTACAACCCTTATAAACTGATACCAATTTGAAACAACTAGGATTTAAATGCAAACTTCTCAATATACCAATTATAATCTACTAGATTCAAATTATGATTATAGAGATACCAATTGGAATAGGGAGATACTAGTTGGATCAAACCATACAAACAAAGCAACTATAAAACTAACAAAAGGAAAGAAAGAAATGTAATAATTTTCTAGAACGCCTTATAGCTTCTCAAAGATTATATATAGATGTCAACATACCAATCCACATGAATCTACTCAACATTTGCTCTTATACTGGGATACCAATAACTTAGGCTCTGACACTTAATTTTCACAACCCAAATTACTGAATTATGAGGACACCAACTTTAATACACCTAGATAGGAGAATCTCTTACCACCCATTCAACATGATATACAGAAGTCTTGAATAAATAACACTAACCTAACTTTAATTCAATGGATTTTATAACTATTAAATGCAAAAAAAGAGACTACCCCTAGGACCTAGTATAAATAGGTACAAGAACTGCTAAGAAGAAAATAACCAAGACACAACTTCCACTATGAGTGAGAAATAAGGAGCTGTTGAGAGATCACTACCACCATAGTCAAGAAACTAATACTAATTCCTACAAATGACTATACCCTAAAAAGGGTAAGTAAGGTAGTATCAGCACAAACCACACATATTAGTAGGTATCATCGATAGACCAGTATTAGATCACATAAGCAAAATATAGGAATCACAAAAAAAAAACATAACAACTCATATAAAAATTAATCCATAATACTATTATGAACATATGCTATCTTTATCCCTTGTTTAACCCAAATAGTCATTATAAGCCAATTTATTTCCCTTACACCTTGATTAACCTCAAAGATAAATGAAAATAAAAAATCATCCCCTTGTAATAAGTATAACTATGAACACACATTATGATAATTACCCTAAGTTTATGGTACTTGGCCTTTTTAAGTAACTCTACAACTCCAGTTAAGTATAAATCAAGAGACAATAATTCACATCAAAACATGACCAAGTTAACAATCCTGACTCTAACAATCCAAGTCAACAAACTTTGACTCTAACAATAAAAATCCTAAAGTTTATCAAGCAACATCATAATTTGGTTTACTCAAGGAACCCACCACAATAAACATAATAAACCTGGTCCACTCATGGAAATGAAAAATTGGGTTTAGGGGATAAAATCCATTAGAAATAAGTTATAAACTACTATCCATGTTGCTATAGCAGCACCACTATAGACACCTGACCCGCTACAACACCCTTAACTCTTTTAGCTCGGATATTCTTTAGTAAAATGGTCATAGCTTTATACTCAAGAATTAAATTGCTAAACGGTCAATAGTTTTGTAAAGAAGACTCGGATATATTTAATTTAGTTTGTATTAGGCCCCCTAATTCCTTATATTCTAGGAGAAATGCTCGTTTAAAGTTAAGCCTAGTTTAATCTTAGCCCAAAACAAAATTTGAACGAAAACTTGTAACTTAACTTTATGCTAGGAGTATTGTACGGCCTTAGTTTATATAAAATGCACTCTAATACTAAATAATGAATCCTAGTACTTATTACAAATGAGAAACACGTCTTTACTACAGATGTTTTTTGTAATGATAGAAGCGGTTGTTACAAGGGAGCCAATGGTTATTAAATTGACTGAATTAGTACATCGGTTGAACCAATTATAATGCTTTATTTTACAAAATTATAGGTTCTTGAAGATTGTAAGTATTAAGCTTAAAAATATTTAAAAGGAAAAAACACACACAACCCCTTAAACTTCTTCAATTTTTCATTTAGATACTTAAATTAGAGGTGTAACCTGTTGAACACGATTTTAGTTCAAAAAATGTTCCTATTGAACACATATTTGACCAGTCTAAATAATTTAAAGTCCATGAAAGTCACTCGCTAATGATGTGGAAAATATGTCTAATAAGAAAATAACACATCAGTAAAGAAAAAACTCAAAATCCAAAAAAAAAAAAGGAAAACAACTGAATTTCAGACAGTAAGGAAATAAGGATTGGCTAAAGTGCTGATTTTTTGGTTTAATTAAGCAATAAAGGACTGAGGATATTTAGTCTATCTAGAAAATGAAATTGGGAATATAAGCTTCTTCTACTAGAAACCAGTGGAAGAAATAGAAGAACTTGAAATATGTTTAAAGAAATTGTAACAATGGTGACTAGATTTATTAAAAATAATGATGGAGAAGAGAAAAAGTTCAACCACTTCACCATAAATTGATTATTATGGCATTTTCAAGTGTTTTTGATGGATGACGATGGATTCTTTTGGTGGAAGAAAAATGGTGGTGGGGTAGCTTTCGCATGGTGGTGACATCAAATAGAAAAAAAAGGAAAAGGAAAATTAGTTTTTTGCACTGAATTTCACCGGCTATAATGGTTATCACGATCAAAAAATAGGTGATGATGGCATTTATCGTGGCTCAGCCTTGACAAGTAAGAATATCACCCAAATTGATAGGAAAAACATGAAATTACAATAATGTGCATCTAGGAAAACTTCTAGAATAAAGTCAGACCCTAAACATATGTAAAATGAAAATCAGAAAAAATGCATCCCCAAAATGTGGAGTCAGAGTATAAGTGCATCTAAGTACAACTTCTAATTCAAATTAAGCCATAAGTAAAATGAAGTGAGATCTAAAACATGCCCAAAACACTAGAACGGTTCAGTGCCTTGAGGTATCACTAATCAATAGGACAATCTCAGTCTTCGCGCGTCCTACTCGTGCTAGGATCTATAACAAAAGGGCACGGTAGGGATGAGTATGATTCACTTGTACTCATAGGTTGAATAAGAAAATTAGAAAATAAAATAAGTAAAATATACTAGAAGCACGCCACCTACAAGAAGGAAAGTTCCAAAAGGTAGCTCATACCATCTCCACTAATAGTTCTAAGATATATACAAAAATAAAAGCAATATGAATATACACAAAGAATACACTCAAAGTAACTACAATTCAAGGGAAACAAAGAATTCATGAAAATTCATGTGCAAATGCAATGCAATATAATATGGATGGTATGAATGGTGAAATTTATTACATGACTTTCTATATACCCACCGAGCTCGCAACTCCCAGGTAAGACCCAGGAGGGGTTCTCAACCCATATAATATATCTCATATCTCAATATAAATCTTAAATTTCCTCTTTGGCTCATGTTCACAAAAAAAGTTTTCATAAAAGTGTCTTATTTTCTTTCAAAAATACTATTTTTCCAATGGTACTATTATTTCATGAATGTATATGTATGTATGAGGATGTAATGCTCACAATCAACTCAATATACTTACAACAGATCACCAAGTTGGTCGTCAAGTTTATCTAGAACCTGGACCCCTAAAGGACTCAGCAATGGACCAAATGGTGGACCGTTAGTCTTACAACAGACCACCAATTTGGCCATCAATCTTATCCAGAAAGTGACCTTCCCAGATCAGCAGTGACGGGCCAAATAGTGGACCGTCAACCTTGCGACAGACCACCAATTTGGCCGTCACTTTGGAGCGAATTTTATGATTTTGAATTTTAAATCCATTTAGCTGGGAACATATAAATACCAAGTATTAGGGTTTAGTAGGCATCTTTTGTCTTCAGTTTCATACTTTCTCTTCTATGGAGAGTTTTATACTACTTTTTATTGAGATTTTAATCTAGGGATTGAGATATCATTATAGTTTTCACATTTTCCATCAAAGATCGAGAAGAATAATATTGTGACTTTTTTTAAGTACTATTCTAAAGTTATTTATAAACATCAATATAACTTTGATTTCTGACATGGAGATGAGTTGCTAAATTCCCATAAGTAGGGTTATGGGAGCCTTGATGTAGAGAACTATTTTGGGGTTATGAATGGGTTTGTTTTCTAACATCTATCAAAATTAAATGAATCTTTCTTCATTTTAATTATTTCTCATGGTTACAAACTTGAGAAGTGAGCCCATGAACTCCAATTGTCTGACAAAAAACTAAATATTCGAAAAGAAGTGATTCATATGAGCTTCGTAGGTTTACCCTTTGGGTTAACGGGTTGATGCCTTAGCAGGATCAAACCTCGTGAGAGTGTTATTGAATAATGTATGAATCCTTTAAGTTCAAGAGAAGTAAAGGATGAAATACTCATTAGGTTGAGAAACACGTGGGTAAGCTTTAGAACTCAATAATTCTTGTAATTGGATACATAAGTTAGAATTCGAACACAAACTCACAATCTTGATTGTTTTAACATCTTGGTGAGCATAACTCTAGTTAATTTCTTCTCATTGGAATCACATATAAATTTACTCATAGTGGCTGGGCTTTTGTGTAACATTAATGCAAAAGAACATCGTTAACATTTCCAAACCCCCTTTATTTTGGAGCCTTAGATCAACAGCCTAATAACAGTCACAATACTTAGTGAATATGGTATTCCCAGTGGGATTCGATACCTAACCTAGTTGGATTCTATATTTGACAGTGACTGTTTACTCTCTTGTAAGAGAGTTGTAATTTGGGTGTACCAGGCTGCCAAATACAAATATGGATGAGTTTGAAGAAAAAAGGTGTGATCCAAGAAGTTGGTTAGTAGAAAGACTTTGCCCCTAAAAAGTAAGTCTCTTGGGTGGAAACTAAGACAAATAACTCCATGAATGACTTAACTATCGAGGCTCAAATTTAGTTAAACATCATATGTAGCCAAGTCACTCCTTGCACCCACATAAAAACAATCCCAGATTTGCAGGCTTGGATGGTTGCTTGTATTTGAGAAGGTATTCCTTTGAATGTTGGTCAGCTCGTGGTTTCAGACATGAAATTCTTCAAGAACCAGGGTGGTATACATCTCTCCTTGCCCTTTTTTATTATTGATCTTTGTAGAAGAGACAGGGTTAAGAAGCACCCTAGAGACACTTAGGTGCGCCCTGGTACCCTAATCTATCCTTTGAAAATTCGAGGTGAGGGCATACTAGGTAAAAGTAAGAAGAGAAAAATTGACTTAGGAAAGTCAACACGTGAGGAGCCTCAGTCTTGTAGGCCATCCACCACCAGTCCTCTTGAGGATATTAGGGTTGGTATTGCAACTATCAAGGAGCTTGTGTCAGGTTTGCCCCAAGGGCCGGGAGAGCCTTCCACCACCCGCCACTCATATGTGTCCCAATATAATTGTGAGAAGTATAGAAAAGACTAGAAGAAGCAGGGAGCTACCATTTCTAGGCTTGATAGAGCCTATTTATCCTTGGCAACATCACATCTTGATCTCAAGGCCTCACATGAGAAGATGGTAAAAAGAGAAAAGAAGAGAGATAAATTCTTTAGCAAGATGTGAAAGAGGGTAAAGGTCCTGTGGAAGTTCTTATAACCCCATGATAGATTGCCTTCCTCTAGAGTAGAAAGTAATGATGAAGTCCCAATCAAGTGGTTTGGGCCTGGGATGCTAATGATAATACAGAGATCGAGAGTGATAACTTCTCTTGATGCAGTTTTAGGGAGCACCCTTATCTCTATTTTTTCTTGATTATTTATGCAGTGGGGATATTGCTACCTATTTTGTTGGGGGTGCCTTTCTCTGTATTTATTTAATTTGGTCTTATATTATTAATATTTCTGGATGCCTTTCCATTTTCTTGGATGATTTTTATTTTTATTTGTGTTGTAATATTCGGGCACTCTGGTGGTGCTCACATTTGCATGAATTAGTTATTTTGTTCTTTGGTTTCTAATTTATCCTTATTTTACTTATGGCTAAATCTGACGAGGTTTTGCTTATGATAGACTGAGTGACAAAATTCTTAAGGAAAAAGGGTCGTGATTGGGTTTTGAGACAAAGATGTTGGGGAAGTCTTAGTACCCGCGGCGTCAAGGTCACAAATGCAAGGGCAGTCTGAGTACCTATGGTATTTTAGTTTTGACATTGCATTTATACCTATGGCAAAAATTGAGTAGCTATTTGGTTGTTTTGCCCATATAAAAACCACAATGTGAGACAAAGGCTTGGGTTGGTGTCAAAATTAGCAAATTTTGTGTGGTGCAAATGCAAAGAAAACAACCCCCTCCGTCAAAAAATTTTCAAAAATCAAGGGCATGGATGTGAGCAACCTTGTGACAAAACTTTTTCTCTTTTTATGACTCCAAAAAATTTGGCTTGTGAAATTTGATATATACTTCATTTTTGTCTCTAGCGGGAGGAGCAATTGACCCCCTTTGGCGAATTTTCATGCCATGTGTGGTGAGCTTATTTATCCAAATCTCATATGTACTTGTACCATCTATAACTTTCCCCATTAGTCTCTCAAGGATAATTTTGATTTTATTTGGTTGGTGAGATGATCCTAGGCAATTTTTGTGACATTAGAAGGCCACTTTAGCCTAAAAAGCCTACCTTTGTATAGAAATTATCCCAAGTCTCCCACTTTAAGACCTTGAACCTTTCTTTGGAAAACATATTGCAAGCCGTGAGCCTTTTAATTCTTATCCCTATTTTGAACCCTATCCTCCTTGAACTAAAAAAATACAAAGTAAGGCTAAAAGACTAAGTTGGGGTGGTAAAGATTGGTAGAGGTAACTTAAGGCCACGAAGATGTAAGTGAGTGCCTAAGATATTAAGCATTGAAAACAAATGAGTAAGAACAAGAAAGTACCCAACATAGAAAAGAAACGCATGAAATATGCAAGAGAAAGAAATGAAAAGAAAAAGGGTGAACCAAAGTAGGCACATTTGTAA
>NC_061117.1:71087997-71097670 GCF_002878395.1 Capsicum annuum | reverse complement strand
TTACAAATGTGCCTACTTTGGTTCACCCTTTTTCTTTTCATTTCTTTTTCTTGCATATTTCATGCACTTTTTTTCTATGTTGGGTACTTTCTTTTTCTTACTCATTTGTTTTCAATGCTTAATATCTTAGGCACTCACTTACATCTTCATGGCCTTAAGTTACCTCTACCAATCTTTACCACCACAACTTAGTCTTTTAGCCTTACTTTGTATTTTTTTAGTTCAAGGAGGATAGGGTTCAAAATAGGGATAAGAATTAAAAGGCTCACGGCTTGCAATATGTTTGCCAAAGAAAGGTTCAAGGTCTTAAAGTGGGAGACTTGGGATAATTTCTATACAAAGGTAGGCTTTTTAGGCTAAAGTGGCCTTCTAATGTCACAAAAATTGCCTAGGATCATCTCACCAACCAAATAAAATCAAAATTATCCTTGAGACTAATGGGGAAAGTTGTAGATGGTACAAGTACATATGAGATTTGGATAAATAAGCTCACCACACATGGCATGAAAATTCGCCAAAGAGGGTCAATTGCTCCTCCCGCTAGAAACAAAAAGGAAGTATATATCAAATTTCACAATCCAAAATTTTTGGAGTAATAAAAAGAGAAAAAGTTTTGTCACAAGGTTGCCCACATCCATGCCCTTGATTTTTGAAAAATTTTTGATGGAGGGGGTTGTTTTCTTTGCATTTGCACCACACAAAATTTGCTAATTATGACACCAACCCAAGCCTTTGTCTCACATTGTGGCTTTCATACGGGCAAAACAACCAAATAGCTACTCAATTTTTGCCACAGGTATAAATGCAATGTCAAAACTAAAATACCATAGGTACTCAGATTGCCCTTGTATTTGTGACCTTGACACCGCGGGTACTCAGACTTCCCTAACATCTACGTCTCAAAACCCAATCACGACCCTTTTTCCTTAAGAATTTCATCACTCAGTCTATCATAAGCAAAAGCTCGTCAGATATAGCCATAAGTAAAATAAGGATAAATTAGAAACCAAAGAACAAAATAACTAATTCATGCAAATGTTAGCACCACCAGAGTGCCCGAATATTACAACACAAATAAAAATAAAAATCATCCAAGAAAATAGAAAGGCATCCAGAAATATTAATAATATAAGACCAAATCAAATGAATACAGAGAAAGGAACCCCCAACAAAATAGGTAGAAGTATCCCCACTGCATAAATAATCAAGAAAAAATAGAGAAAAGGGTGCTCCCTAAAACTGCATCAAGAGATGTTATCACTCTCGATCTCTGCATTATCATTAGCATCCCAGGCCCGAACCACTCCATTGGGACTTCATCGTTACTTTCTACTCTAGAGGAAGGCAATCTATTATGGGGTTATAAGACCTTCCACAGGACCTTCACCCTCTTTCGCATCTTGCTAAAGAACTTATCTCTTTTCTTTTACCTTTTTACCATCTTCTCATGTGAGGCCTTGAGATCATGATGTGACGTTGCCAAGGATAAGTAGGCTCTATCAATCCTAGAAATAGTAGCTCCCTGCTTCTTCTGGTCCTTCCTACACTTCTCACAATTAGATCGGGACACATATGAGTGGCGGGTGGTGAAAGGCTCTCCCGGCCCTTGGGGAAAACCTGGCACAAGCTCTCTGATAGTTGCAATATCAACCCCAATATCCTCAAGAGGCCCAGTGGTGGATGGCCTACAAGACTCAGGCTCCCCACGTGTTGACTTTCCTAAGTCAATTTTTCTCTTCTTACTTTTACCTAGTGTGCCCTCACCTCGAATTTTCAAAGGATAGATTAGGGTACCAGGGTGCACCCAAGTGTCTCTAGGGTACTTCTCAACCCCAGCTCTCCTACAAAGATCAATAATAAAAAAGAGCAAGGAGAGATGTATACCACCCTGGTTCTTGAAGAATTTTATGTCTGAAACCACGAGCTGACCAACATTCAAAGGAATACCATCTAAAATGCAATCAACAATCCAATCCTACAAATCTGGGATTATTTTCATGTGGGTGCAAGGAGTGACTCGGCTACTTATGATGTTTAACTAAATTTGAGCCTCGATAGTTAAGTCATTCATGGAGTTATTTGTCTTAGTTTCCACCCAAGAGACTTACTTTTTGGGGGAAAAGTCTTTCTACTAACCAACTTCCTGGATCACACCTTTTTTCTTCAAACTCATCCATTTTTGTATTTGGCAGCCTGGTACACCCAAATTACAACTCTCTTATGAGAGAGTAAATAGTTACTTTCAAATATAGAACCCAACTGGGTTGGGTATTGAATCCCACTGGGAATACCATATTCACTAAGTATTATGACTGTTATTAGACTGTTGATCTAAGGCTCCAAAATAAAGGGGGTTTGGAAATGTTAACGATGTTCTTTTGCATTGATGTTACACAAAAGCCCAGCCACTGTGAGTAAATTTAGATGTGATTCCAATGAGAAGAAATTAACTAGAGTTATGCTCACCAAGATGTTCAAACAATTAAGATTGTGAGTTTGTGTTCGAATTCTAACTTATGTATCCAATTGCAAGAATTATTGAGTTCTAAAGATTACCCACGTGTTTCTCAACCTAATGAGTATTTCATTCTTTACTTCTCTTGAACTTAAAGGATTCATACATTATTTAATAACACTCTTACGAGGGTTGATCCTGCTAAGGCATCAACCCGTTAACCCAAAGGGTAAACCTATGAAGCTCATATGAATCACTTCTTTTCGAACATTTACTTTTTTTTCAAAGAAGTGGAGTTCATGGGCTCACTTCTCAAGTTTGTAACCATGAGAAATCATCAAAATGAAGAAAGATTCATGCAATTTTGATAGATGTTAGAAAACAAACCCATTCACAACCCCAAAATAGTTCTCTACATCAAGGATCCCATAACCCTAGTTATGGAAATTTAGCAACTCATCTCCATGTCAGAAATCAAAGTTATATTGATGTTTATAAATAAATTTAGAACAGTACTTAAAAAAGTCACAATATTGTTCTTCTCAATATTTGATGGAAAATATGAAAACTATAATGACATCTCAATCCCTAGATTCAAATCTCAATAAAAAGTAGTACAAAACTCTCCATAGAAGAGAAAGTATGAAACTGAAGTCAAAAGATGCCTACTAAACCCTAATACTTGGTATTTATATGTTCCCAGCTAAAAGGATTTAAAATTCAAAATCATAAAATTCACATCCAAAGTGACGGCCAAATTGGTGGTTTGTCGCAAGGTTGACGGTCCACTATTTGGCCCGTCGCTGCTGATTTGGGAAGGTCACTTTCTAGATAAGACTGATGGCCAAATTGGTGGCCCGTTGTAAGACTGACGATCCATCATTTGGTCCATTGCTGAGTCCTTTAGGGGTCCAGGTTCTGGATGAACTTGACGGCCAACTTGGTGATCTGTCGTAAGGCTGACAGTCCACCACTTGGTCCGTTACTGAGTCCTTCAGGGAGCCTGGTTCTAGATGACACTGACGGTCAAATTGGTGGTCCATCGTAAGACTGATGGTCCATCATTTGGTCTATCGCTTCAAGGCCTGATGTCTTGGATTTTGTTTAGGCCTGACGGTCAAGTTGGTGATCCATCGCAAGACTGATGGTCCACCATTTTGACCGTCAGAAGTGTTTTTCTACCACTTCTCTAAGACTTTTTCTTCAGCTAGATCCTTACCCTGAAACATTAAAAATCAACATTAAACACAACCTTAGTTGCTTGAAAATATACAACTTTCTCAAGAAAATGATGCAAAATTTTTCGTTGAAAGCCGAAACATCAACACCCTCAACTTAAGATCGTTGGTTGTCCTCAAGCAACACAGCATCCAATTGCAAACATAACCTATACCATGATAAGAAACCAACTAATAAATCCCTTTGGCACAACCATTCACTCAATTTCACTCACCTAAGTTTCAACCAGCATGTCCTACACCTAGCATTAATTATAATTCAGCATACATAACATGGATGTAATGTCCCACAATGAATAGTAGAACTAAGTGAAACTCCAGTTGCCCTTACAACAATGAAGTCCACCACTCTTTATACTACGTGGGCGCAATCTAAACTCTCACGCTCATAAAAAAATTACAAGCATAGTCCAGGAACCCATAGGCTTGCCCTTTCCATTTAACACACCCTCAAAGATGATTCTCTAGGATCAAATAGCTCTTTTGTAGACTTGTAATGAGGCTTCAGGCTAGGTAAGGGTACTCTTTGGGTAAAGTGACTCATTAGGGCTTAACTCTCGTTGCCCTAGCAACTTTTCAGCCCCAAGCTGCTATTTTAATCAACTTTCTTACAATTTTTTTTTATTAAGCATTAGCCACCCTCAACTTATCCTGATGCAGTAAGCTAAGGTGCATAATATCTTTGGACAAATTAGGGCCAAATACCTTTAAACTATATTCTAAACCAACTTTTCACTAGGTGTTTACATTTTGACAATAGCCACCCTCAACTTAGGTGTTTTACCTAAGTTGAGGTGCACAAAGCCCAATATTGGGCCAAGGCCAGATTTGAATGCTAATTTTTTATGGAGAGTTAATTATAGTTAGAGGAAATAAAGAAAACTACTAAAAATCTCAAAATGGGTTCGAGTGAGAGAAAAATCTTAGAGAGGTTAATTATTTAAGCTAAGTGGACTAAAAGTACAAGGAGTCCTGTCATCCTATACTATTGAATCAGTTAGTGAACAATGTTAATGACTCGGGAAAGTTCTCGGCACTACACTATGCAAGAACTCAAGACAAATCCTCACACACGCAGTGGCAACTGAGCTAAACTTCTTTTGCTGCTCTTAGGATTCCCATCACATGATTCATACACCTCTTACATGTTTATGCCAAATACAGACTCATTGAAGGTTATGCACACATGCTACATAATTAGAGTAAATAATTATACATTCATGCTTATAGTCTTATGCCAACATCATTCATTATTCATATCTACAAATGGATACTAAAACAGGGAAAATTTTTATAAATAACATTAAACATAGATATTTGCATCACAAGCTTAGGAAGTTAGAGATGCAAAAATAAAACACCCTGGGCATGCCGATTCTACTAGATAACACATGGTGGGAAAATAGATCGGTAACACAACCCACCATGGTACAAGTACACCACCCCCATAGAAAAATAGATGTATTATCCTCAAAGCATTGATTTAAAGTATAAGGAAATGGTTTTACTTGTTTTGCCTCTTATTCATCTGAGGCATCTATGAAGTGTGACGAGGCTCCTACATCTTCACCTGGTGCAATGTTTTCCTCTATGGTGATAGGGGCACTCACAACTTCACCCTCCAAGATTGGAGGAATCGTCTCTTGAACAGAACCTGCACTGTGCCCACTTGCTGGGGTAGCATTAGTGGATACCCTTGCTGCTTCATCTTCTTATTTCTTTATCCTCTTTTCTTCACCCTTCAGTGACTTTTTCCGAGCGCTCTTAATATCATGCCATTCTCGTTGTTCTGGTGTTATTTTTGCTCTTTCTCCTTTTTGCTTCTTTCCTTATAGCTTTTTCATCCATTTCTCCTCCCCTTTGTCCTTCACTGGTCTGCCTATCAAGTCCACAATACCCTCATTAACATCACTTTTCACCAAGGTGGGGTCAAAAATAGGATGTTATGGATGCTTCTTCTTCAGCTCTCAATATCCACCTTTTCTTGTTCAAATTTAGCCATTAGCTTGGCAAGGTCGGGGAGGGATAGTGAATAGAACCTTTTGTTGATATGAAGTTCCATGGTGTCCATCCTACTCTAAATGGTTTGGAATGGATGAACTGCATCAGCAACGATCTCATCAACAAAAGGCTTGAAGTCCACAACCCACTTATCTAGCTGTCTTGAAAACCTCTTTTGCGTCTTCACTGACTTAGCAAAGTTTTTTGGTGTGAACCTATATTCAGCAAAATCTGCTCCACCCATAGATTATGCAGAACATGACCCTGCAGATGTGCCTTCGGGTACGTACTCAGGTGGCACATAGGTGGTAATGGACAAAGGCATACCTATAGGAATTTATGTAGTATCAGGAGCTAGTGCAGATTGAGTCTAGTAAGCTGGAGGCTTGGTGAAATGCATTTCAAACTTTGAGTCATATTTTGACTAGTCAAGGTCTTGTTTTTGTATAGCCTGGATTTCATTGTCTACTCCGCTAATCAAGGGCACACCAGTATGTCTGCATAAAGCTGTGATTAGGCACAAAAATTGCAATGAACTGGAGATTTTGTGTGCCCTCATGAACATCTCATCTGTAATTATCTAATCAAAGTCAATTTGAAGCCTTGAGATCAATCTTTACACTAACATAACTCTATGTTTATCCAAGTTTCCATCCCCTTTTATTGGCATTAACCTCAAATAAACAACAGCCCACCAGAATTTAGCCTTAAAACTAAGGGAATATTTTGCAATATGCTCCCTTGAGTTGGTCAACCAAGAGGGGTTACCATCCCCATTCAAGAATGATGCCACACAAGGACTTGTAGCGGAAGCATTTTTCAATCATTACTCAAGATCAGGAACAACAAGAGGGGACTCGTATTATGGTACGAACAACATCCTATTAATTGTTCGGGATAAAATATCAATAGTAACTCCTCGGACAGGTACAAACTCTCTATTTGGAAAATTTGTAATTGATTTCCCCTTAGGGCAATCCTATTCTACCAGTGCAAGGTAATTTGCAAAGAATTCTCTTACCCAATTCGGTTAATAGGCTCCCGGTTGCTGGCTCATCTATGCTAGTTCATACTCGTTGAACCAGCGTTCCAACTCAGGATATTTATATATGTCCTTGGCCACAATCTGGTGCTCTTTTGCAAATGACCTTTTGATCCCTCTCGCAGTGGGTATTAACCTATCATAGAACTTCTTACGTGCTCCTTCTATCTTTCATCTAATTGCCTCCTGAAATTGAGGATCCTTACGTATGACAATGTTAGCAGCCTCAGGTTTAGTTTCTATGTTATTCGCTTCAACTTTCCCTTCTATATTGGCATCCTCAATTTCAACATTAGCCGGCTTAGGTGGAGTGATATCAACTGTGGCCTCATCTGGGCTTGAACTAGTACTGCTAATACTATCCTCACTCTTCTATTTAGAATAGGAGAGTGGCAGATTTTCCCTTCCATGTTGTCTGGTGTTTATCTAGATGCAGGCTCGCAGCCACCCCTTTGAGATCTTCCTTTTCTGTTTACTGGTAGTTTCGAAACCATAACACCTGAAAAAGAGGTAAGAAATCAGTCCATAGAAAAAATCTATCAAATCAGTGCATTTCATGACTTGACGGTGAAAATGGTGGTTCACCATTGGTGGGACGGTCCACCACTTTGGCCGTAAAGCTTTATCTAGTGTCCTGGAATTTTCATGGCCCTACGATGGTCAGGTTGGTGGTCCGTCGCAAATCTGATGGTCCACCTCTAATTAAAGGATAAAATGGGCGTTGTCAAATATAGTAACCCAATTGGGTTGGGGTTGAATCCCAAGGAAAATCTATCTTGAATTTATTGAAATCACCGAACAATGCGTAAAAGTAAAGGGGGGTATTTGTTGAATTAGAAAAAAGAGAAAAATTGGTTGTTCTTGGTTGTAAACAAAAGAAAATGAACACTAGGATTATGTTCCCCTGGCTTCTCACCCCATAAATTTCTCGTGATCAACGCAACTATTCCATTGTTCTGCATGCAAAGTCCACAAGATAGGTATTATCAGCTGCCGAGTAGGTTGAAAGATAAATTTCACTATTTACCGAGTAAATCTTAGGGTGTCACCTTATTTTACCTTACTACGACCTCAGTTCACTATCACTGGGTAGGATTAAGTAATTAGATTAGATGGTGGGAAATAAAAGGAGGACATGAATCCCAAATCACTATCCTAATCTTCTTTTTCCAATCAAAACTCCCTTGTGGGGATGGATGCAAATACAGGCTATCTCAAGCTACTATAGCTACTTGAGATTTAATTATCGTAAAGAAAATTAAGATACATGCAACCCTAGAATAGATGAATATCATACTTCCTCTACATAACTAATTTGATAGGATTTCCAAAAGGCTAGGTAAGGGAATTAGCCGCTTATATTTATGAGATTAACCATCTAATCCATAGATTAAATTACAAAATCAATCTCCAAATAAAGAGGAATAAATCTCAAAGTCTTAAATTTGATAACAACCCAAGAACAAACGAAGAATAATTAATCTTTTTGAATTTATTGTTGAATGTTAAATTAATAACCAAAGCCTAAAGGGTATTTATAGATTACGAAAACCAAATCCTAATTTAAATAAGAAAACCCTAAAAATTATCTCCTAAATAAAATAGGAAAACACTAGAAATCAAATCCTAAATAAATTAGGAAAACTTAATTACCCATACATGATAGGACTTAAAAACATAATAGGAGTGTAATTGGGATAGATGGAAACCCCAGGAAACAAATCCTAACTAAAACGAGATAGGAAAAGTAAGTCGGCTAAACTTCTGACTCGTATCTTCATCTTCAACCTGCATAGGTTTCTGTGTACTTTGAATTTTTGATCTCAATACACACGAAAAGATAGACAGTTGAATTAGATTTTCAACAATACCAATTTTGCCTTAATCCGGTATCGGAGTGAAAAGTTATGGCCAAAATACTGAAGCACTATTAATGCTGAGTCGAATTTGTCCAAGATATGATTTCAGGTCTAACCAAGATACGACTCGTACAGGATCCTTATGATTTGTAAGGAGGAATTCGTACCTTGGTCAGTAAAGGATTAAAATTGTTTTTTTGACTATGATTCAAGCCACTTTTCATAGTTCCTTTTGCATTTAGCATCCAAAATCTAATATTCTGCAAAACACACCCCAAAACACATCAAATCTAACAACATAGCCTTAAGTACATGCATATTCTCATAGTTTAAGTATCGTAAATGCAATATTTCTTTAGCACATCACATAATCACAAGACTAAATAATTTAGCTACTCATGAAGAAAATGGAGAAAAATATAACGTAGGGATGGTTCAAAGCATCCATTCTTCACAAATATTAAATTCAAAGTCTCCTAATCAAAATTACAATGCTTACCCAATTTAGGGTTTAAAATTCAAAATAAAATATGTCTCAATAGTGTTCAATACCTAAAAGATAAAGTGTTTAAGCTTATAAGAAGAATTAGGCTCAGCTGGGTTAAATGACAAAATTGCCCATAGGCAAAATTCCCGCTTAACCGCGATCACAAAATATTGTCAGTGATCGAGGCTACCATGACTGTGGTAAACAAATCGTGATCGCAGTCTTTTGACCTGCTTGGCTGACCGCGATTGCGGTTACTGAGGCTTGTTCCTGCTCCAGGTCCTCCAGCTGCACTTCTTTCCCCTTTTTGGTCCATTTCAGCTCAAATCCATAATTTTTATTGTCCTAACATGTATTCCTGTAAAATGTGGAAATTAGTGCATTTAATCACCAATTTTTCTCACTTATATCTTCAAATCATAGTACTGTGCACGATTGTTGAGGACAATTAAGTGGTAAATTCACAACTCATCAACACCCCAACTTAAAACTTTGCTTGTCCTCAAGCAACACTACTTCTTACCATGAGACAATGCACATGTATGCCCAAATTTTATTACCCAATGATCACTCTAACTTCAACTTGATTAC
>NC_061117.1:71061287-71084997 GCF_002878395.1 Capsicum annuum | reverse complement strand
CTCGGCAGCTGATAATACCTATCTTGTGGACTTTGCATGCAGAACAACGGAATAGTTTGGTTGATCATAAGAAATTTATGGGGTGAGAAGCCAGGGGAACATAATCCTAGTGTTCATTTTCTATTGTTTACAACTAAGAACAACCAATTTTTCTCTTTTTTCTAATTCAACAAATCCCCCCCCCCTACTTTTACACATTGTTCGGTGATTTCAATAAATTCAAGATAGATTTTCCTTGGGATTCAACCCCAACCCAGTTGGGTTACTATATTTGACAACACCCGTTTTATCCTTTAAGTGGAGGTGTACTTTGACCATTTTCAAATTTTGGCATCGTTGCCAGTGGATACAATGAATTCTTGATTGAAGTTGTTGGAGTTACTGGGTTTATTTTTTTATTATTTTATATTATTTATTTTTGTTGACCTATTCTTCTTGAGATAACAGCCTATCCAGAGGAAGAATGGAGTGATGATGACTCTTTATTTATTGATCCTTATCCTTTTGGTATGGTGTATTACTGCATGAGTGTGATAATATATTATTGGAACATAATGAGAGCATGCTTGACACGTTGTCACTCTTGGAAAAAGAAATTCAAGATCGTATACAAGAGGTTTACATATTTGGTTTGGATATTTACCACCTACAAGTAGAGATAAATACAAGCGTTGTTGCGTAGAATGCCCAGCGACTTATTTATGACTGGTGTGAGACTAAAATAATTTTGAAAAGCCAACTCGAGAAGCTAAAATTGAAGGAGTCAAAAATTGCTCATGCTCTTATGGATAGCATCAGTCTTAAGGAGAGTATACTAGAGTTATGTGGGTGATGTAAAGAAGATTGCAAATCATGAGTTTGGGTATATTGGACCTCATTCTAAGAATTTTTTCACATTGTTTTTTGATAGTCAGATCTTGATCAAGCCTTCTGAGCCTAAAGAAGAGCGTAAGGGGAAGGAGACTTATGTCTATATTCTTGAATTTACTGAGCCAGAATTAAAGAACCACATTCCTCACAAAAAGGCCAAGAAGAACAATATGCCGCATATTTTCCTTGGGTCCTTTATTTTTACACCTCCGCCTCAGGAGCATAATGGAAAATCAAAAAAGTAATTAAGCGTGAAATTCATAAGCTCAAAGTGGAAAGAGAAATTTGAAGCTAACTATTGGGCTACCTTGATGAAGTCTGAGTAATCAAGGAACCCATGAACTTGTTGGGGAAGTCTGAGTACCCAACAAAGTCTCTTCATGCCATGGCGTAAAATCAGGTGTTGCTTGGGAGGCAACCCAAGGTATTTTGTTGTTTGTATTCGTATTATGTGATTAAAGTCAGATCTTTGTCCCTATGGTGCCACAGATATATTTCTAACTCTTTTGTTTTTGTTTGATGTATTGGGGATAATACATGATTTTAAGTTGAGAGTGTGGCTACTTGTGGGTCTTGATGTCTTCTTGGGGTTTTTGTTGCCGTGTCTATTTTCCCCAGAGTCTTGTTCCAAGTAGATCCATCATGTTTGGGTGTATTGTGTTTTATTTCATGATATTTTATGGTTAACTAGGAGAAAAATATGTATCTAGGGCAGTTGACATTTTTTTAATTTTTGAGATAAATGATAAATACCTCTCCAATTGTCTATTTTTTGACTATGTGGTATGTATATATATGTGAATATTGTGAATCTCTTTATGGTATTAGTATTAGGGACATAATAATTATTTCAAACTTGTGCATGAATCGGATGGGTGGTAGCTTGTAATATTGACTCTTTTCCATATGTGTGTGAGATGCTACTTAGTTCTCTTTGTGTGTTAAATCTAGAATTTTCTTGGTTAGTCTTACCTAGGTTGTAGGATAGTTGGTTAGGAAAGGATCATATGTCATTTTTATTTTAGTCCACTTTTAGCCTAAATGACCTTCCATATATAAATTATATCCCTTGATTCCTGTTTTGAGCTTTATAGCCTATTTTTCTTGTTATACCTCTCACTTTCCCACTTGTGTTACAATAAACCTAGTTTGGCCCTAGTCCTCCTTGGACATTATGCACTTCAACTCAGGCAAATCGCCTAAGTTAAGGGTGGCTATCATAGGGGTGCGTGATGTAAAATTGGTATGAAGAAGGCTAAAATAAGAGAAAAGAAAGTAAGGCTAGGTGTGGTAGAAAAAAAAGAATAGAAAATTTGTGAAAAAAGAGTAAAAGAAAGACTTAAAGACCACACCTAACCTAAATAATCTTTAATAAAGAAAGGGATATATAAGGATGGAAATAAACAAAGAAAAAAATGGTTGATAAGTGAGACCCCAAAAGTTAGTGTAGTGTAAAGGAGGCTTAGTCACTTTAAATATCCTTATATATCATACCATCCCCAAGCCTACGTTACAAGCTGAAGAAAAGTCCTATAGTGATCCTAACATAACTGTCTGACAGCTTAGGTAATGAAAATAAGGGCAAGCCTATGGTATTTGACATGCATTGATTGGAACTTCTTCCTAAGAGTGAGTGTCACTTGGCCGTCCCCATATTGACATGCTTGATTTCATATATGAGTGAGAAGGGACTTCTTTGTTGTGAAGACACATGGGTTGTATTGCTTTTTGTTTACTTGTTTGGGTAGGTGTAACTTGTATATATATGCATGGTTGTTTGTTACTAATGTAATGCCATAGCATGATTCCTATGTGTCACATTGTTGTTCTTCATTAATATACATAGTTGAGTTTTAAGTGATTGAACTTAGAGAGGGTAATGTATTTTGAGCAAAAATTTATAATTGGTTGCCATAGGTATCTTATGTTTCTCCTGGTTAAGCATCGTTGTATTGTTTTGTTATTTTGTTGCCGAGGAATCGCAATGTTCTAAGTTGAGGGTCCTTGTGTGCTATATAAATATAGCACTAACTATGCTTAAACAATAACAATATCCATGTACTTAAGTCCATGTTATTAGATTTGATGTGTTTTGGGAGTGTTTTGCAGAAAATTAGGTTTTGGAAGCTAAATGCAAGAGGAACTATGAAAAGTGGCTTGAATTGTAGTAAAAAAAACATTTTAAGCCTTTAATGGCCAAGGTACGACATCCTCCTTACAATTCATAAGGAGCCTGTACGAGTTGTATCTTGAACAAACCTTAAAATTGTATCTTGGACAGATTCAACTCAACTTTGGCAGTGCTTCAGTATTTGGGCCATAACTTTTCATCTTGCTATCGGATTAAGGTGAAATTGGTATCATTGAAAATATAATTCAATTGTCTATTTGTTGGTGGGTCTTGAGATAAAAAATTTCAAGTACACAAAAACTTATGCTCAGAAGATAAATATACGAGTCAGAAGTTTGGCCAACTTACTTTTCCTATTCCATTTTTGTTAGGATTTGTTTCCTAGGGTTTTCATATATCCTAATTACACTCTTATTATGTTTTTAAGTCCGATTATGTACTGATAATTAATTTTTCCTATTTTGTTTAGGATTTGATTTATAATGTTTTCCTATTTTATTTAGGAGATGATTTCTAGGGTTTTCCTATTTTAATTAGGATTTGATATTTGTAATCTATAAATACCCTTTAGGCTTTGTTTATTCATTCATTCAACATTCAATAATAACTTTAGAGATTAATTATTCTTGGTTTGTTCTTGGTTTGTTATTCAATTTATGACTTTGGAATTTATTCCTCATTATTTGGAGATTGATTTTGTAATTTTGTCTGTTGATTCCATGATTGATCTCATAAATATGAGCAACTAATTTTCTTAGCTAGGATTGTGGAAACCCTGGCAGATTAGCTACGTAGAGGAAGTGTGAAATTCATCTATTCTAGGGTTGTCTGTATCTTAATTTTCTTCACGATAATTAAATATCAAGTAGCTGCAGTAGCTTGAGATAGCCTGTATTCGCATCCATCCCCACAAGGGAGTTTGTGATTCGAAAAAGAAGATTAGAACAATGATTTAGATTCATCTCCGCCTTTTAGTTCCCACCATCTTATCTAATTACTTGATCCTACCCAGTGATTGTGAACTGAGGTCGTAGCAAGGGGCAACGAGGCGACAACCTGAGACTTACCTTGTAAGGGGTGAAATTTATCATCTAGCTTACCCGACGGTTGATAATACCTATCTTGTAGACTTTTTATGCAGAACAACATAATAGTTAGGTTGATCGCGAGAAACTTATGGAGTTGAGATGTCAGGGGAAACATAAGCCTAGTCTTCATCTTCTCTTGTTTACAACCAAGAACAACCAATTCTTCTCTTTTTTCTAATTCAAAAAATCCCCTCTTTAAGTTTTACTCATTGCCCGGTGATTTTAAGAAATTCAAGATAGATTCCCAACGTATTCCCTTGGGATTCAACCTCAACCTATTTGGGTTACTATATTTTACAACGACCGCTTTATCCTTCAATTGGAGGTGTACTTTCAGTGTTATCAAATTTTGGCACCGTTACTGGGGGATACGATCTCGAAAGTCTTGATTGAAGTTGTTGGACTTACTGGGTTTATTTTTTATTATTTTATTTTATTTATATTTTTGTTGACCTACTCTTCTTGAGATGGCAGCCTAGCCAGAGGAAGTATGGAGTGATGATGACTATTTATTTAATGATTCTTATCCTTTTAATATGGTGAATTACTGCAGGAGTGTGACAATTATATTATGTAACATAATGAGAGCATGCTTGACACGTTAGCACTCTTGGAAAAAGATAGACAAGATCGTATGCAAGAGGTTTACATATTTGGGTTAGATATTTACCAACTACAAGTAGAGATTAATGCAAAGGCTACTGCGTGGAACGCCAGGTGACTTAGTTATGGGTGGTGTGAGATTGAAAATTTTTTGAAAAGCCAACTTGAGGAGATAAAATTGGAGAAGTCAAAAATCACTCATGGTCTTATGGATAGCATCACTCTTTAGTAGAGTATACTAGAGTTATGTGGGGATGTAAAGAAGACTGCAAATTATGAGTTGGGGCACATTAGACCTCATTCTAAGAATTTTTTTCATATTGTGTTTGGATAGTCAGATCTTAATCGAGGCATTTGAGCCTAAAAATACTGCAAAAAGGATAAAACTTATGTCTATATTCTTGAATTTGTTGAGCTAGAATCAAAGAACCACATTCCTCACATAAAGGCCAAGAAGAACAACATGCCGTGTCTATTTCTTGGGTCCTTTATTTTTACCCCTCCACCTCATGAGCATAATGGAAAATCATTAAAAAAATTAGGGGTGAACTTCGTAAGTTCAAAGTGGAAAGAGAAATTTAAAGGCCAACTATTGGGCAACCTTGATGAAGTTTGAGTAATCAAGGTACCCAATGACTTGTTAGGGAAGTCTGAGTACCCAACAAAGTCCCTTCATGCCACAATGTGAAATCAGGTGTTGCTTGACAGGCAACCTAAGGTATTTTATTATTTGTATTTGTATTGCGTAATTAACGTCAGATCTCTGTACCTATAGTGAAACAAGTATGTTTCTAACTCACTTGTTTTTGTTTGACACATTAGGAACAATGCATGATTTTTTATGGGTCTTAATGTCCTCTTGGGGTTTTTGTTGTTGTGCCTCTTTTCCCCAAAGTGATGTTTCTAGTAGAGCCAACATGTTTAGGCGCAATATGTTTTTTTTGTGATGTTTTGTGGTTAACTGGGAGAAAAATAAATATCTAGTGCAGTTGACATATTTTTTTATTTTTGAGATAAATGATAAATACCTCTCCAATTGTCTATTTTTTAACTTTGTGATATGTATATATATGCGACTATTGTGAATCTCTTTAAGACATTAGTACTAGGGATATGATAATCATTGCGAACTTGTGCATGAATCAGATAGGTGGTAGCTTACAATATTGACTCTGTACCATGTGTGTGTGAGATGTTACTTAGTTTCTTTTGTGTGTTAAATCTAGAATTTGACCGGTTAGTCTTATCTAAGTTGTAGGAAAGTTGGTTAGGAAAGGATCATAGGCTGTTTTTATTCTAGTCCATTTTTATCCTGAATGACCTTCCATGTATAAATTGTAACCCTTGATTCCTATTTTGAGCCTTATAGCTTATTTTTCTTGTTACACGTTTCATCTTCCTATTTGTGTTACAGTAAACCTGTTTTAGCCCTAGTCCTCCTTGGACATTGTGCACTTTAAGTCAGGCAAATCGTATAAGTTAAGGGTGGCTATCATAGGGGTGTATGATGCAAAATGAGTATGAAGAATGGTAAAATAAGAGAAAAGAAAGTAAGACTGGGTGAGGTAGAAAAAGAAAAAGAAAATAAAATTTGTGAAAAAGGAGAAAAAGAAAGACTTAAAGACCACACCCAACCTAAATATGCTTTAATAAAGAAAGGGAGAAATAAGGATGGAAATAAATAAGAAAAAATGGTTAATAAGTGAGACCCCAAAATTTAGTGTAGTTCTAAAGAGGCTTAGTCACTTTAAATATCCTTACATATCATATCCATCCCAAGTCTACATTACAAGCCGAAGAAAATTCCTATAGTAATCCTAACTTAACTCTTTGAAATCTTAGGTAATGAAAATAAAGGCAAGCCTATGGTATTTGACATGCATTGATTGGAACGTCTTTCTGAGAGTAAGTTTCTCTTGGTCGTCCCATATTTACATGCTTGATTTCATATATGAGAGAAAAGGGACTTCTTTGTTGTGAAGACACATGGGTTGTATTGCTAACTGCTTACTTGTTTGGGTAGTGTAACTTGTATATATATGCAAGGTTGTTTGTTGCTAATGCAATGTCATAGCTTTATTCCTTTGTGCTACATTGTTGTTCTTCATTAATAAACACAGTTGGGTTTAAAGTGATTGAACTTAGAGAGGGTAATGTGTTTGGAGCTAAAAATGATGTTTGACTGTCATAGGTAACTTACATTTCTCTTGGTAAAGCATGGTCGTATTATTATGTTTTGTTGCCTGAGGATATAAAACATTCTAAGTTGAGGGTCTTGATGTGCTATAGAAATATAGTACTTACGATGCTTAAACTATGAGAATATGCATGTACTTAAGGCTATGTTGCTAGATTTGATGTGTTTTTTGGGAGTGTTTTGCAGGAAATTAGATTTTGGATGCTAAATACAAGACAAACTATGAAAAGTGGTTTGAATTGTAGTCAAAAAACCTATTTTAAGCCTTTACTGCCCAAGGTACGACTTCTTCCTAACAAATCGTAAGGATCCTGTACGAGTCGTATCTTGGACAGACCTTAAAATCATATCTCAAACATATTCGACTCAGCTTTGATAGTGCTTCAACATTTTGTCTATAACTTTTCACTCCGTTATCGAATTAAGGAAAAATTGGTATCGTTGGAAATCTAATTCAATTGTCTATCTATTTGTGGGTCTTGAGATCAAAAAAACAAAGTACACAAAAGTTGTGCTTGGTTGAAGATGAAGATACGAGTCAGAAGTTTGTCCAACTTACTTTTCCTATCCCATTTTAGTTAGGATTTGTTTCCTGGAATCTTCATAATTCCAAATTACTCTCCTATTATGTTTTTAAGTCCTGTTATGTATGGGTAATTAAGCTTTACTATCTTATTTAGGATTTGATTTCTAGTGTTTTCCTATTTTATTTAGGAGATGATTTCTAGAGTTTTCCTATTTTAATTAGGATTTGATTTTTTCAATTTATAAATACCCTTTAGGATTTGTTTATTCATTCATTCAACATTCAATAATAAATTTATAGATTAATTATTCTTGGTTTGTTATTCAATTTATGACTTTGGCATTTATTCCTCATTATTTAGAGATTGATTTTGTAATTTTGTCTGTGGATTCCATGATTGATCTCATTAATATGAGTGGCTAATTACCTTATCTAGGCTTGTGCAACCCCTGGAGGATTATCTAGGTAGAGGAAGTGTTATATTTATCTATTCTAGGGTTGCATGTATCTTATTCTTCTTCATGATAATTAAATCTCAAGTAGCTGCAGTAGCTTAAGATAGCTTGTATTTGCATCCACCCCCACAAGGGAGTTTGTGATTGGGAAAAGAAGATTAGGACAGTGATTTGGGATTCATCTCCACCTTTTAGTTCCTATCATCTCATATAATCACTTGATCCTACCGAGTAATAGTGAACTGAGGTCATAGCAAGGGGCAACAAGGTGATACCTTGAAACTTACCCGATAAAGAGAGAAATTTATCTTCCAGCTTACCCAACAGCTAGTAATACCTATTTGGTAGACTTTGCATGGAGAACAACAAAATACTTGGGTTGATCGTGAGAAATTTACGGAGTTGATAAGCCAGGGGGAACACAAGCACAGTGTTTGTCTTTTTTTGTTTACAACCAAGAACAACCAATTCTTCTCCTTTTTCTAATTCAACAAATCCCCCTTTTTACTTTTATGCATTGCCAAATGATTTCAACAAATTCAAGATAGATTTTTGATGTATTACCTTGGAATTTGACCCCAACCTAGTTGGGTTACTATATTTGACAACGACCGTTTTATCCTTCAATTGGAAGTGAACTTTAGGCGTTAGCATTATGTTGAACTAAGGTGCAATTGTGTTAGGGTGATGATGTTTTTGTGTAATTCTTAGTTTTTGGTTATGGATTCCACTATTGCTTGGTTCAAACAGTTGGTATTTGTTGGTGAAAACCCCAAAACTCCAAAATGGGTTTGTTGGGTGAAAACCTAAAACTCTTGAAAGCTTTTTTTATCCTTGAAAGAGGGATGTGGGTGAACTCTAGGGAACCCGTAGCTTCCTTGAAAGAGGGATATAAGGGGACAAAGCAATAGTGGACAATTGAAGATGTAGCTTACTATCTTTTGCCATCTTAGAAATAAGGGTAGATAGAGAGTATGTTAGGTCATAGGCATCTTCCTAAAAATAGGATTGCCCAATTGAGGTTTTGGGTGGATTTTGTTGATACACTCGTTAGGTACTTGAAAGAGTCAAGGAGTGACATCCTTGAGGCCTTATTGACAAACTAGCCTCAAGTACTTTCAACCTATACTACCATGTTATCAACAGTTAGAACTTACACCAAGCCATCATGTTCCCATGCACAAATTGCCCTTAGGTAGACCTAATCTCAAGATCCCTCCAAAATTGAATTCTAAAACAAAAGTGTTATCATAGTGTGTTGCTTGACTCAATATTCACAAAATCCTATTCCAAACTAAACCCCCAATTTTACATTATGTGTTTTACATTGTGTACACTTCGGGTATCTTCTTAGTGATTTTGATACCCATAGTACTCGAAATCTAAATCTCGCTCATCGTGGATTCGACCTCAACGAAAGTTGAGCTATTGACATCGACCATCCCCTACTACTCTAGATGGTATAGGTGAGCGTTGTCAACAAGTAATGATGCCACTACTTTAACACAAACACTATGACAGTCAATACCAAATCATGGGTAGGGTAAGTTCTCTCATTAGACTTCAACTGATGAGAGGCATAAGCAATCACCGTATCCTCCTGCATCAACACTGCACCCAAACCTACACTAAAAGCATCTTAAAACACAATAAAACCCATACCCTCCTCAGGTAAAGTCAATATAGGAGCCAAAATTAACAACTCTTTGAGTTTTTGGAAGCTCTTCTGACGCGCATCTGACTGCTGAAATATCACCTTTTTGAATCAGCTGGATCAAAAGAGCCGCAATACCCTCTACAATATGTCGATAATAACTCGCTAAACCAATGAAACTCCAAATCTTAGTATGGGAAGTAGGTCTATCCTGGTTGGATCAACCATAATACCATTCTTAGTCATTACATGACCCAAGAAAGAGATAGAATCCAACAAAAACTCACACTTAGGAAACTTAGCATACAACTTGTCATCACACATCCTTCGAAGTACAATCCTCAAATGCTTCATATGGCCGGCCTCACTCTTGGAATAAACTAAGATGTCATATATAAATACAATAAAAAAAGAGTCGAGATACTATCCAAACACCCAGTACATCAACTCCATGAATGCTTTTGGGTCATTGGTCAATCTAAAAGCATAACCAAAAACTCATAACAACCGTATCAATTCCAAAAAGTCATCTTCGAAACATATAAAGCTCTAATCTTAAATTTTGATACTCGAATATCAAATGGATCTTGGAAAACACTAAAGCACCCTAAAGCTGGTCAAAAGAACATCAATGCGTGGAAGAGGATACTAAGGATATACAATAGATCTGATAAACCCCTTACCCAATAAATCTTGTAACTGCTTCTTCAACTCAATTGAGGCTATCCTATAGAGAGGAAAAGAAATAGGCTTGGTGCCCGACTCCATATTAATAGTAAATAAATATCATGATTCAGACGCAAACCAGGAAAATTCATAGAAAACACATTCATGATCTCATGAACAACTCAAATGGAATGCATAAAAAGCGGTGGGGAAACACTAGTATCACGAATATAAGATAAATAATACAAAAATCCCTTCTCTATCATGCAATGAACACACAAAAAAGGTATAACACCCTTCGGCCCTCAATTAAGTGTACCCTTTTAAGTTAACCTCGGAACATCCAATGTAGCTAAGGTCACGATATTGGCATAACAGTCCAAAATAACATGATAAGGAGATAACCAATACATACCCAAGATAACATCAAAATCAACCATATCAAGGACAATTAAGTCTATCCAAGTATCATGGTCCGCAAAGGTAAGAACATAAGATCGGTACACCCAATCTACTACTAAAGAATTACCTATAGGGGTAGAAACATGAAGAGGTATTGCAAGAGGCTTACACACAACATCAAAACCCAAATCAAAATATATAGACCATAAGAGAAAGTCGACCTAAGGTCAACTAACATGGAAGCATATTTGTAGCACATCGAGATAATACCTATAATAATAGCATTAGAGGCCTCTACTTTGGGTCTAACAGTTATAGCATAGCACTGACCTCATCCACTCTAGAACTAACTAACCCTACAACCACCACCATGAACACCTCTACCTCTACCTTGAGCACCTCTAATAGCATCCCTACTACTCTATAAATCACCTCTCGCTGTAGATATAGGAGAAGATCTAAAAATACACCAAGGTAAATCCTTGTCCACATAGCCAAACTCATCACATATAAATCATCTTCTACATCCTGACTCAATCCGTGAAGGTGCGATTAAACTAAGAAGACCATACTGGCACAATGTCTAGCTATCTAAAGTCACTGAACCTGAAGTTCTACCACCTGATACCTAAAAAATGGCCTAAATCGGACTACCATGATAACCACAAAAACTTATACCAGAGAAATATCTACCTAAAAGGGCATGTATACTAAACTCACCATGATGACATACCTTGTTGGTGCCTCCCTGAGTAGCCTGGATAATAGACTCGGCCACCTTGGCATGCTCAATAATAATCTAGAAAAAAGCCTCTAAAATTACCATTTGGAATGCAGCTAACTGATAAGTACCATTTAATTTCTTCACAAACTTATAAATCCTCTAAGACTCTATGGAGATGCTAGCAGCTGAATATTAGGATAAAGTGTAAAAACGAGCCTCGTACTTAGCAATAGTCATGAATCCTTGATCTAAGTGATCAAACTTATCATGCATGATATCTCTAACTATACTGTATAATCTCTCCAAGAAGGCTTCAAAAAATTGAGTTTAATTTATAGTAGGCGAACCCAAACATCTATAACTAAAAAACTACCTCCACCAATTTCTAGCCACATCTTTCAACTGATAGGTAGTATAAGCAACATCATTAGACTAAAGGAATCCAATATTTTATAACTTTTCTTGAAAATAGGTCAAAAACTCATAGGCATCCGTGCCAATAGCTCCACTAAACTTAGGTGGACCCAAGTGAATAAACCTCTCAAATCTTTTTTGATCATTAGAAGACATAACTGTACCTAAAGTAACTGGATGAATAGTATGTCTAATCGACAACGAATACACGCATGGGTAGTATAGATGAAGGTTGTACCCTTGAACTAGGAACACTATACTCAAATACTAGCACAACAGATGGAGCACCACTCGAAGTTCGTGAAATGCCATAAGCAGATATCGATAAAGAGGCAGAACTGCACTCAAATTTAGAGAAATACCATAAGTAAACGTCAACACTAATATTGGTATAATACTCAAAACTGGAGAAAGACTAAGTGCACTCAAGGGATAACCCTCCAAATAAGTCAAGATACAAACTAAGAGACCCTAAAGCACTGGGTATCAACCAAACCCTATGGAACCTGAGCTTTCCTCACATCTCCTATCTTACAATCATCACTAAAATACACCGCATAAGGCTAGAAAGGCCTTCCTAACATGCCCTCTAGATGGGGAAGCTCTTCCTGCCCATTCTCTACCTCTAGGCTATCCATGAACCCTGCTCTCCTTCTAGTCTAGGCTCCATCCTTGGGTACTAGCTCTGCATCCCTAGCCTTTCTAGATCTAGTCCTCACCATCTACACAAAAAGGAGTGGGACACAACTTTTAACATTGGTAAGAGAAACTTATACGACTAGGAATCAAAATAGAGAAATTCTTTCTAAATATATCTTATAGCCTCTCGAAAACATAGGCGGATGTCTACGTACCGATCTACAAGACTCTACTATATATTCTACTCTTGAACTTATGGGATAGGTGAACCTGGTTGTGAACTTGGCTGCTCTGATACCGACTTTTTAAGAATCAAAAATAGGTCACAATGGCACTCATTGTTGCTCAGCCTTGATAAATAAGATAGTAACCCAAACTAATAAAGAAGACATAAAATTACAATACATATAAGGCGAGACATCAAGAATGAAGCTAAGACATAAAAATAAGTAAAATAGAAATTTAAAAGAAATCTCATACATTTCCAAAATCGGGTGCCATAGGGTAGGTGCATCTAAGTACAAACCCAAAAATTTTAAAAGTACAACATTTGTCTCTGATACAAATAAACACATAAGTAAAATGAAATAAGATCTGGAATCCACACTGAACACTAGAATGGTCCAGTACCTCGAGATAAAACCAATCAATAGCATGATTTTAGTCTCTGGGTGTCGTTATTATACTATCCTAAAATGTACAATAGGAATGAGTACGGTTCACTTGTACTCAGAAGATATCATAGGTTGACTGAGCAAAGTAGAAAATAGATAAGTAAAAATATATTATGAGCATGTCACTTGTAAGTAGAAAAGTCTCAAACAATATCTCACACCATCTCCACTATTAGTTCTAATATATATACAAAAATAAAAGCAACATGAATATACACGAAGAATATACTGAAACTAAACACAAATTAAGGAAACTAAAGAATTCATGATAAATGTGTGTACAAATACAATGTGATGTAATATGGATGGAATGAATGGTGAAATCCATCATGTGACTTTTAGTATACACTCACCAAGCTCACAGCTCCTAGGTAGGGCCCATAGGGGGTTCGAAACCTATATACTATATCTCATATTTTAATTTTAATATCAACTCTCCTATTCGACTCATGTTCACGGAGAGAGTTTTCATAAAAATGTCTCATTTTCTTTAAAAAATAGTGTTTCTCAATAGTAATAGTATCTCATAAATATATATGCATGGAATGGGGATGTAATTCCACAATCAACTCAATATGATGATATCCAATCCATCCAACATGTGTGTGTGTGTGTGTATATATATATATATATAATCCTAGAAATCAACTCAATATATCCATATTTCATGATCATTAACTCCAATTAGGCACTATCAGAATGATATGCATGCAAGACATTATTAATTATATATCAACCCCATCATTAGAATGATATACATGTAAGACATCAATAATTATATATCAACCCTAAAATCAAGTACTTTTATAATAATAAAGGCAACCAATGCTCAAATAAGGCCTATATTAACAAAGTAAGTTTTTGTACGGGCATCATATCAAGAATAACTACATTTAAATGAACAGATAAGGTCGATGATATCAAATATAGTCCACACATGAGAAACACACAATATTGGATATCACAAACCAACTACAAAAGAATGTAAGCACACACAATACAACGGTAATAATAATCTCAAAATATAAATCTCATAGTTATTTTTTCCAATTCATAAAATGTTTTACTTATTTATTAAGTACCCAGCTCAATATGAAAAAAGTTAAGACATAACAAACCTCGAAATGATGAAATTCCGATCTAAAGAGCTTCAACACAAAATCTTTTCCTTATGAACAGCCTCAAAATCAACTACCACGTTCAAATATAGCATATATGCGTTAAAATAAAGTTAACGATATCCATATTGTTCAAATTTGGGCGGAATCTAAAACGGATTCAAAAATGTAAGTGGTAAAATTACAATTTATTTTAAAAACTCATTTCCTAGGGTTATAGGAGTCTATAGGAGAACTTCACATAAGAATAGCTCAAGAATAAGGTTCAAATTGAAGAAAAAAACTATTTAAACCTTACTAGTAAAAATTCCAATTTTTTATTTTAAAATCATGATTTAAAATTAATTTTGATGATACGACTGATTAAAAATAATAGAAATAACATTTTGGATCTTACCCAAGCTCAAAGGGTGAAGAAATCCTCAAAAATCGTCCAAACCCGAAGCTCAAAGGTCTAAAAAATAAAGAAAAAAATATGAAAATAGACTATATATACTGTTCAGTGAACAGTACCTTCATTATCACAGAACTCACCTCAAGATCGCGAGGGTCAAAGTTTGACCGATAATTAAGTTGGTCACCGCAATCACATAGAAAGCCTCGCGATTGAGATGAGTGATCCCAACTCGATCCACCAATTAACCTATCGTGATCAAAATTCTTTTTTCTTATCAAGGTTCGTTATCATGACACGTGTCTATGCAATTGGAAAAGAGGACCTGATGCATCAAAGTATGCTACACTAGCAGATTTTTCAAGTGGAGAAATATCTCTGAACAGATCCTTGGGATTCATTAGAAACTCGACATAAATAAATTGGATATGATAATAGGCTAATTTTAACGTTCTAAATTCAATGGTAATGTCAAATTTTTGAAAAAAGATTATTTTTTTTAAAATTAACCTCTGAAACTCCTTTTCACTATTTTTCCAAATAAAGGGACGAAATGAGATATAAAGGTCCCAAAATCGAACCAACCATACTACTAACCTAAATTCAACATTTCAGATCTGGTGGCGCATTCTGTTTTGCCATCCGACATCCAGAACAACGAATGTTAATCTAAGTCAACTATATGATTTCTTAAGCCTCAAAAACGTCAAAATTTGCACAAATCATCCCCGATCGCCTTAAAAATAGTGGCAATCATCTTCGATCATCAAAATCAACCTATATCAACTACAGAAAAGAAAAAAATAGTAAAGACATATAAAAATAGAAAAATCACAAACTCAGGTCATTACAATGGTCTTTCTAGTTTAAGGAGAAAGGTGAGGTAATGGCAGCGGTGGATGTTGCGACGATGGCTCCGACCACTCTTCTGTCTATTAATTTAACAATAGTGAGGAGGAGAATTAACTGGAAAAAAAAAAGTAAACACATTTTAGGGGAAAATAGCTTCTTGTTGGGGTGGTAGCAATGGTGAAAGAGGTGAAGATAGTGGCTGGAGATTGATGTTGAAGAAGACAAGAAGAAAAAATATTAATAAACAAAAAAGGCAAGAGCCTTCCACTCTCTCAAAGAAGAGTGCACTTCATATGTTGTGCTATGTCAGCACAGTGTGCCTAATAAATATACTTTTTATCAGTTCAAGTGTTCAATAGATAAATCTTATAATTTAGGTGTATAAATAGAAAATATGAACTAGTTTTGAGGGGCTTTGTATGTATTCCGTTTTAAATGTTAGAATTTTCACCTTGCATTGGGTGAGGGAAATGACTACAAGCGCGAACAGGTTACTAGCAGTCCAAAATCTCAAATCTAAAACCTACTATTCAATTCTTATCGAAATTAAATTAGTTGTAGCATCCAGAGTAGAAATTAGTACGCCACAAGATATTCTAATAATTTTGAATAGCTAGCAAGCTACGTGGTTAGATATCTTTCCTCTTGTAAGATTTGAATTTCCTTTTTGGATAATTAGTCTTACCAGATTCAGACGTGGCCCTAAATAGAAATGTTGGGAGATAGAGAATTATATATCGTAGAAAGTTAGTAAGTAATCGAGCGATTTCTCTATTGTCTGTGAGAAAGCATGCTTCTAGTTTAGAGCATTTTTTACTCTCTCTTTTCCTTACCAGTATTATTATGATAATTATTCTAGCGTTATCTTACTCTTAAATTTTATTATTATTGTAGTTTCTTTTACTTTAGTATATTTGTTATTTTTGATGTCAATGCTTTTCGTTTCTTCAGTATCTTCATCATAATTTTTTTACTCTTACATTTTTTCAATCATGTTTTTGAAAAGAAAAAACTTTTCTGAGTTGATGATTTCTCAGAAATAGTTTCTCTACCCCATAAGATTGAGGTAAGGTCTGCGTCCAACTCCTTGGATCTCACTTATGAAATCACACTTTGTATGCTATTGTTGTTGTAATCTTAGTAGATTCAGTTCTTGAGTGTTATTTAGATTAATTTCTTTCCGTTCGTTTAGTCTAAATATTTAATCTTTGTTTCACTTTTTTTATACGAATGTAAAATAGTGAAATGATTTTCTGTTTTTATCGTCTTTCATGTTCTCTTGATTCATCAACTTTTAAACCGTAAAAATATCTAGAAAATTTTCGTCAAAGTCCAATAAAAGTATGAATGGTTTAATATTCTAATTTCTACTTGTAAATCTTACATGACGTTTTTTCAAAAAATACTTAACGACTAACCAAACTTTACCAATACTGAAGAGAAATACTTTAACAAAAAAAAAAAAAAGAGAAACACTAATGATGAGTGGATTTCGAAAAATCTACGTTTAATTATACAAAATAAAATAGCTGAAAAATAGATATGGTAAAAATATTATAAAATAACTTATTGAACCGTAACATTGAAACTCGTAATGCCAGAGATTTTTCACCAATCACCATGCCTTGCATGCGCTGTGATACGTTTCCAAGAAAAGACATCAAACGTGATTTTCTTGAAATACTGATTGTAATATTATTTTATATGTACGTATGCACTTTGAAGTTAAAAAAATTAAGATACGTGTAACATAACTTTGACTTCTTCGTTACACCAAATTTTCTACTATTGCTAACTTCAATTTTTGTTCCATTAGTATTGATATATAAGTAATATATACATATACTACTAGCCAAATTAAATTTACTTTTAAAAAAATGCCTCCTCTATCTTTCCAATGTTAAGATGGAACAAGTACCATACTCTATGGTTTCAACTAATCCTATGGAGCTCATTCAATTCAAACTTTTTGAGATGCAAAAATGTGAATAATTATTTTATAATCGATATTTCCTAATAATTCCTTCTTCTTTTTTCCCAACTTGTAGTAAACTTAATTCATTCAATTTCAATAAGATGTTGATTTTAAGTGAGAGTTTTTCAATTTTCATTTAAAACATTTGGTTCAATCAATTGATATAAGAACTTTTTAACAAATATATGCATTTGGAAAATATGAAAATCTTTTAATTTATTAAAATATTTCTTACCTTTAAACTCCCTCCATTCCATTTTAATTAATTTGTAGTTTTAATTTTTTCATATCTATTTAAAAAATAATAAATATAAAATATATTTTACAAATTGAACAGTATTTATTAGATTTTTTTTAGATTTGAAAAGTATTGAAAAGAACTACTTCTCCTCGATGTTAAGGGTAAAGTTGAAATCAAACATTATTTTTGAATTACTAAAGTAATAATTATTTTGTGATAAAGTGGTAGTGAAAATGAGACAAGAGTAGTAAAATACTCAATACTTCCTGACTAAAAATTCAATAGAACAAGTGGCAAATCCAGGATTTAAGGACAGTGGGTGATTAAAAAATTTAGAAACTGAAAAAAAAATTCACCTCAGTGAGGTTTGAAAAAAAAATTCACCTCAGTGAGGTTTGAACCCAGGACATCCTTTGTAGAGAATTTTAAAGTCAACCTAAATGCTAATGCACCCAACTAACTTTTGTTTTAGTTGATGCTTTTATATATTATATACCTATTTTCATATACTTTCTATGTAATTTTATTTATTCTGCGTTAAATTTAATGGGTGTCGAAGCACCTCACATATATATGTAGGTCCTCCCTTGTATAGAACTATAGACGTGTAATTACTAATGGAAATGAGGCCCTCAAAAAATTGAGGGACTAAGGCATTAGCTTCAATGGCTTCACGCATTGAAGCCGGCCCTAGTTTAGGCCTCCAAAAATTGAGTTTATCAAAATTTAGTTCACTAATTTTATTAAGCTTCTCTTGATTGGTTATAACATGTTGAATTTTTTTAAATTAATTTATAGTTTTTTTAAAATAGTTAATTTACCTTTTGTCGTACATAAACTTAATCCAAAGGTAGGAAAAAAATTATTCCACTATTATTCATGCCTAGGATTCTGACTTATTTCAATAGCCGCCCTCTCTTACAGTGTATAGGGGTGATAACTGGACGGAATGAATTAAATTGGAGCGAATCATGGGTCAAGATAATAAACGGATCATGATTTGACTCGGTTCAAATTTATTTTGATCAAAATATGTTGGGTGACTGGATATAACGCATCCGTTCAATCCTTACTAAATTTTAATTGCTTTATTTATTCTTTTATAAATTGTATACTGGATAATTTTTTCTTTATTATAACAACATATCAAATTAAAAAAATATATATTTTAACGAAATTTCTCAAAAATCAATTCGGTTATATATCAACCAAATTGTTAACAGGTTGAAACAAGTAGAGCTGACATAAATTAAGCTAATAAATAAGTGGATCAATAACCAACCCAAACTTGAAAGGATTGAATTGGGTTGGGTTTAATTTTGCCACCTCTCAACAGTATCTAAATCACTTAAAGTATCTTATTTGAAAAATTTTAAGAACAAAAGTTTCTTTACCATGTCCAGAGGCGAAGTCAGAATTTCGAAAAGAGAGTTCAAAATTTGAAAAAAAACTAATCGAAGGAAGGTCGACATCTATTATGTATACATAAAATATAATTTTAAAATATAATTTCAATAATATGTAAATAATATAATTTTTCACCGAAAGGGAATTGAACCCTGTTCCAAAGGTTGGCTCCGCCCTTGACCACGTCTAAGCAGAAAGTTCCTAACAAAGTAGAGATAAACCACTCGATTTTTTTCATGTAATCAGCTGACTTTGAATAAAAACAAAGAAGAAACCATTAATATTTTGAAAAGAAATAAGCACATCTCTTCATCTTATTTTTTCCTTTTAATGTCTAAGTTTAAGTTAAGAAACTTTTTAATGTGGAAATTTGTTAGTCAGCCAAACACATATCACATCACGACGATGCATGGCAAAACTTTTCAACATGAAGACGTGTTCATTTAAGACACGTAACCAAGATACGAGAATTATTGATGGGAATTATATAAGAGTTGATAAATCCAGGACGAATCATTTGAACTTCACATGCTTGACAGTTATTATAGGATGAACATGCCCATTTGGACTGAAGGATTATTTAATAAAAGACGTGTCAAATTGATCAAAGCAAACATGTTTATTACAACTCACCATATTAACCGCAACAACAACTATCTAAATTTCGTTCCAAGGGTATTTTAATTAATTCCAAATATCAATTGCTTAAAATATCGTGAGAAAAATCAGCAAAACAGTAAATATTCTTCACCAGCGGGGTTGTCGCATTTCTAGCCAAAAGGTTTTTGGATCAATTCATTTAAAATACTAAAAATTATACAAATACACAACTTATGTTTTCAATATTACAGAAAATTTCAATTCCCTAAACATATTACAAAAATTCCAACATATGCACAGAATGCTATGTATATGTCGGCTATGTTATTTATATTAATAGAGAGAGAGTAAAATAATTTAAAAAATGGGAGAGGATATAATTACTTTCAAAAGAGTTGGATTTATGTTATTTATATTTTAAAATACCAAATTTATTTTGGGACTTATTTGGATCATCTAGCTGTCTGATGACAGGAAGGAACACCGAGTACAGGCTTCTTTTGATTTCAGCCCCCCGGTTACACCAAAGCACATCAGTAACTAGTCAACATTATACTATAACACTTATCCCTGAGTTGACAAAATAATATTGCATGTTAATAAAAGACCCGAATTGGTGAAATAATTAAAAAAAAAAATAACGCTAACTAAGTGTTTAGTTAAATTCCAATTAAACAGTTTCCTAATTGATCCCCATATGATAGAAAAAAAATGATTGGGTTGGGTTTAAACCAACCTTGATGAATTTTCTCTAAAATTGAATATCAGCTTAATTCTCACAAAAAAAAAAAAAAAAGAATCAATGAATTCTTGGGGTTAAGTTTATATATGATAAAAATCCAAAATTTTAAAAATTAATCTCAAACATTATAAGGACAAAAAATCTGATCAAACGTACCATCAAAAAGCTTTAGACAAGCAATACAAAAAGCCCTAAATTTCGTTACTAGAGTTAGGCATCTATACACATAAATAATGCAATATTATTTAGATAAAAAAAAATTACTCATAAAATCCTAATTTGCATGTAGTACATCAAATCTTGTCAACAATCGGGACAAAAGCCTATGACTCTGATACTAAAGATGCATTTGACCATAAATACTAGTTAATCAGTAGACTTGTGATTTCTCTTTATATGCAAGTAGATCTGCAGTAACCACGACATGAATCACCAATCACCATAAATCCTATTTGCCAGATTTTCTGTGTGTGCAAAAAGTTAAATTTGTGAAATAAGGGTTAAAGGCAAGTAAATTAGGTTCGCTCAAACCTCTTTTCTTTTTCGGCTAAGTCAAGAAAACAAGACTAAATGGGCTGAATATGAAACTAAGCATAGAATAAGAACTTTGAATACTAAAATGTAAGAACCAAAGGAAGAGAGATAAGAAAATCTTTGTATTCTCAGAGCTTAATCGAGGAATTATGTATTACAAGTGAAAATGAGATGTTTTTTATCCATGCACGGGTTTATTTACAGGGGCAAAAATTTACTGATACTAGTACCAAAAGGTTGTTATATCGCCTAGGGAAAAGGCTACTCTAAATAGTACTTGAGTAGTGTCACATGCCTAAAAGTTAACGTTAAGTTCGAGGCTGATTGGTGCCAAGTCCTGAAATCATTATTTACTTATCCACGACCAAGCAAAGAACCCGAGATGAGAGGAAAATATTTCTGTCACAAAATACCTCCCTGATGAAAATATAATCGTCACTTGTTCGTCCCTAAATTATGGATCGTTAAATGTATATTGAGACGACTTAATGCTTCGTCACTAAATAGTTTTCAATTAACGACGAAAATATTTATTGTCCTCAAATGTGTAGCATTTATGATGATCTTATTCGTCACAGAAAATATATTTTTTGTAGGTAATAGTATTTTCTTTGTCACTAAAGGAGTTATAATGCTGACGAAAATGATGTGTCGCTAATTATTTATTTGAATTAATGATGAATTAATTTGTCTCTAATCTTCTATGTATTTCGTCGCGGAACAAAATTATTTTATCACTAAATACTATCTTTTACATACGCATTTTCTATTTGTCTCTAAATGTATAACTTAGTGACAACATTACTTTCTTATCATGTTGTAGCTGAAAGTGATCACATCAGCACTAAAAATACTTTTCTTACCTACGAAATAATTGTCACTAGAATATGTCATAATTAGTGTAGATAGCAATTGTCACAAAATACAAAGTTAATTTTTAGGTAATAAATGGGCTATTTAGGGACAAAATTTACTCTTGTCACCAAATGTTGTAATTTGATGACGAATATGTGATGAATATATGATGGTTTTAGAAGGTAAAAGTAAATCTTTTATGAACAAAATTTTCGTCACTTATCACAACCATTTGTATTTAGCTAGCTAGGTTTTGATAATTTAAAACTGAAATAATATATAAATATCTTAAACTTCATTATAAAGAGCGTTATACAAATTTTAAAAGAAACAACATACTAAAAAAAGATATAATAGCAAAATAAATTTAAAACATTGTCATATATTAATTAAGAACAACCAAAATGACATTTATGAGATGAAATCTCACTAGATATGCTTGAATAAAAATCAACATTGACCAAAATTCATCCAACTTGAAAGTCTAACTAAGATATACTAAACATTAACAAAACGAAGATAATAAGATGGAGGTTTCTTCTCAAAAGATCATTACAAAAGCATTTTATGTAGCAACTAGTCTTGATTTCTACCTTTCACAACTTATGTAAAAAAAGTTAATTCAAGATTAGAATTCATATGTTATGATATCATGATATACTACAACAACAATGATATTCTTAGCGTAATTTAACGAGTTCAAAAAGAATGCGATGTATGCAAACCTTACCTCTTTCACTGCGAGGCTAGGAAAAGTGTTTTTAATAGACTCTTGACTATAGATAAATGTAAAAAATGCAGGAACATATATGCTTTATTCAACACAGGATAACATGAAATCAGAGTAAACATAGACAATTGAAATCGCTCATAGAACTTTTATATGGTTTGAAAATTTGATTTTTGATGATTGGGGATTCAATCCCAGGTCTAATTATCAAAATAAACGAAGAAAGTTTTAAAAATAAAATTAACGAGAAGAGACTTGTGTAGTTATTCATTGTACCTTAAGGGATAACTTGATAAGGTTCAATGATCACTGTATCATGGGGCTAAGTACTATAAATTTTTATCTAATTTAATTAAAAAAACTATAACAAAATTTATAATTTAAACTATACTAATTCTAACCTTGACTGAGACAAGCTCATAAAATTCTGCATTTATTTCAAAATATCCTTTTGGCGCGCTATTACAATTTTCAATTGAGAATTTAACGATGTTATTTGAGATTGTTGATTTTCTACCACGACTTCAACTGCATCTAATCGTTTCTGTAAATCATGTTGGATAGTAGCAGCTTCCTCCTTCTCCTTCTAAGGGAGTCTTCTAACTCTGCCGCTCTTCTTTGTGTTGCTCTAGTAGTGTCAGATTTTGGACCATAACAAATACCTTTTATGTATCCCAATTTTTTACCAAGTACATCATCCACAATTTCATAAATATTCATGGATGACTCTCCTGAAGTATATAGAGCTTTCAAATCATTCATGTTATTCAGCAAAAAAATAAGTATTCATTAATGGTATGATAGCAACAAGTAAATCATATTTGCATATGCAATCAAAATATTTGATTTCTTACATAGTTAGGTTCATCTTGTTCAGATGACCAACCTTTTTCAGTAGAGTAATAAGTGTGTTTGTAGAAGTCAATTCTGTCTGGTTCCACCCCTTCATGTTCCTCACCCTATAAAACAAATAAAAGAAATGATTGCATGACAATAAAGTTAGAAAAAAAATGATTGCATAGAATGTCAATAAGGTTAGCCTGCTCCACGAAGTAAGAAGAGAAAAATCTAGTAAATCTAGTACTCATTGATAAAAAAAATAATATTTACTAGGGCTATGCAAAAAACGAACCGACCGATAAATCGAACCGATAAAAATATTATTGATTTATTGTTATTGAGTTATTGGGTTAATTTTTAATGGTTTTATAAAAAAAAA
>NC_061117.1:70907052-71061187 GCF_002878395.1 Capsicum annuum | reverse complement strand
TATATATATATATATATATTGACTTATTAGATATTTCTCTTAATTTCTCTTTAATAATCTCTACAATTAACAAACCTATTATTTCAAATATATATTGACTTATTAGATATTTCTCTTAATTTCTTTTTAATAATCTCTACAAATTAACAAACCTATTATTTCAATTATACAAACTCTTAATTTCTCCTAACAACATTTAGTTCAAACTTGAAGATTCTTGTAAATTAAAACACATTATGTAGGATTTTTGTTTGCAACTAATATTCGATTATTTTTCATGTTAGTTACTACTAATTCTATTTTATGAGTATTTTCTTATCGGTTAAACCAAAAACTGAACTGTTAAGGACTAAAAACTGATAACCGAAAATCGATAAAAAATATCTTATTGATTTGGTTATTGGTTTAGCATATTTAAAATCCGAAAATTGATAAACCGAATCGGTAATATGTAAAACAGAACCGAACTGACCAATGCACACCCATAATATTCATAATAATTTCATCACTAAATCACCATTAACAAGAAAATAAAAAATATATATAACTTACAATTTCAGCATGAGCAACTACAAATGCTTTTGAACCCATGATATGATTACATTTTAGCTTGGATCGATTAATCTTGTTTATCAGACATCGTTTCTACAAAGACAACACATATATAATTAAGTTAAATGACATTGAAACAAATATAGTGCATATTTATTTGAATATAGGTTACCTTATGCTCCGAATCTGACCACATGTCACAAAGCTTATTCCAATTTTCAGGTGTCAATTATGGTATTTCAATTTTATGATCAGCTTCCTCAGAACGTGCACTTTCAAATATCTTTTTTAATTTATAACGCCATTGGCAACTCTTATTTTTGAGGATATCTTCGCAACTATCTTTGACGTAATGTTCATCCAAATTAATTTCAAACTTCTCCTGGAGAAAATGTTTAAAGGGATAAACAGACAAATTAAGATGGGTGAGTTGATTTGTCCAGTATCTCAACAATGAATAGTAACATAACTAGCCACAATTATGTCATTTTTTTCTCTGAGTTATAAGTTATTTATACGTTTGTGTAGATTTTTTTAAAAATATTATACCTAAAGAAAAAATAAGTAATTATTTATCAAAAAATAATTGTCCTAGTTAAATCATTTGTCTTATAAAATCTTCATATAAACAATAGACAAATTTTAATGTATGAATCGACACCACACATACATACATACACCAATTAAATTTCCAAAAAATCATGAAACAAAAACAACTTGTGAATTGGAACCATAAAATAATATACAAAATAAATAATTAAAAAATCCTAACAATAAAGATCTATAGTGGTATGGTCAAATAAAGAGTTGATTTATTATGTTAACTTATGAAAATTTAAAAATAAATATTTTTAGTTTTTTTTTAATTCATTAATCTAGTGTTAGTGGTCTTATTTGGAAGTATGTGGATTTAATTAAGCCATACATAGTTGATTAACTATTCTATGTTTGTTGTAGTCATACATAGTTGATTAACTATTCAAAATCAACTCTTTAATGATTTCAGTAGCATCTAAGATTTGGCTTTAAAAGCAACCTTACGATAATGATATTTTTTAGCTTATTGAGATAAATTACAAGCCAATAAAATTTGATTTGGTGGTTAAGTTAGAGCTATCATACTATAATTATCTATCAAAGAATCAAATCGGTTAATATAAAAGTTTACTTTTTCTTATAGAATGGTTGTTGATATTGAGACAACGATACAAACATAATTAGAGTTAATTGGTATTACCTATAGTAGTTGCAGGAGTACTTTTGTTTGACTCATCAACAGATTGAGTAGCTGAAATAGTTTCTCCGTTAAGTGTCTTTTGTTTATATATACGTCCTCCTGGTGGCGTGACTTTGCCTATATTCCTGCTAAAGATGAAGAAAAGCAAAAACTGAGAGATTAGAAAAGTAAAGTGTTTTTTTCCTATTTCTATATAATGTAAGAGTCCTTTAATAAGGAAAGAATCAATACAAAATATTAGTTGATTTAAAAGCCCTAAATTATATAATTTAAATAAGGTAAAAATTAATACAATTTTTAGTTGATTTTAAATTCAAAATAATATTATTATTGTTACGTGAATCCTTTTGGATCAAAAAGGAACATGAGAATCCTTTAACTTTCTTTTATTTAGGACATATTTTAACTATTTTCATTCAATTATTATAATTTAGAATGTTAAAATTTTTAAATCATAATACATTGTTTTAAGGTGAATCCTATTTCGAACAAAAGAAACACGAGAATCTTTAACTTTCTTTTATTTAAAATATTTTTTCATTATTTTTATTTAATGATTCATATTTTGTGACATATTTTTACTATTTTCCTCAATAAAAAATTATCTATTTTCTGACTTTAGAATTAATTATAGAATAAAAATTTATTATATTTCATACTTTTAAAACAAATAGAATTTTATCTTATATAAAAAAAATAAATCCTAAAATTCATTAAATTTTACTCTAAATATATGATAAAAGAGGACTTTAGTCACACTCTTATAACATGTACAATAGTATACATGTTTCTTTGAAATTTATGTAATTGGCACGTCACAAAATATTTGCTCGTTGATGATTGTGCAAGATTTTACTAACGTTTTGAATCAAGGGACATCTGGCATCGATGATAAAATTTATGATTTTGAAGAGCATAATCAAGATGAGCGTCAGTTTTTCAATATTGGATACCACAGGTGATAAGAGCTCATTCAACAGTTAATGAAACATAATATTTAGATGTGTATTCATAATTTTGATGTTTGAATATTAATAATTACAAATGAGGCCTTAGTCTAGGTTCTAGAACAAATGTAAAATGAATGGGGCTGAATTTATGATCAATTTACAATCACAAATGTAATGATCTATCAATCATTTGAAACTTTCGGTGGTAAAATATATATGTACTTACACTAAAATATTTCTTTATGTTTACGTTATCATATTAAAGTGCAAAGGATCTTTAAAAACGGTTTGAGCTTTTACACTTCATTAAAAAATTTCATAATAAATAAAATTATTTAACTTTAAATAATCAAATCTTACACGTGTGAGGCCCGTGTGGTTATACTAAATAGCAATAATTTGACCATCAAATGCTCCACGGCCAAATTCTCATTGTACACAACTTTTCACTTTTAAATGTTAATATTATTCACATGCTTTCTATACAGTAGCTTTTTTCTTAAAATACTTCATCCTTGTTATTTTTAAATATAAAGATAGTAAATGACTATTTGGTTTTAAATGAATATTAAATTATGTAGCTGACATTCGTGTCTTTATTTTTATATATCTTACAAATAAGTACTAATAATTAAACTAAAATTATATGAGAAAAATAGTTAAAAGGAGATTTTATCTATTGTGTACAATTAATTTTAGTGTCTTTATGTTAGGATATGGATGACCAATATAATTTTTTAACTATGAAATGTTTCAATAAAAAGAAAAAATTAACATGAAAGGTATTTTAGTTGGAAAGAAAAATTTGCAACTAATTTTATTCTCTTTATATTAGGATACGGATGCCCAACACAATATTTTAATTATGGAATGTTTTAAAAAAATAATAGCTGACCTCAAAGTACTTATCAACTAAAATTAGTAACTAAATTAAAATTATATGAGGAAAATAGTAAAATTGACTAGGATGTTGTTGTTATACTTGGTGTGTTCCAGTAATCTATAATTTGTATCTATATCTATAATATATTAAAAGTATGAATGGAATTAGAATTTTTTAAAAATTTTTGCCCTTCATTAAAAGTCTTTTCTTTAGACAAAATCGTCCTTTTCACATTTTTCCTAATATTTAAGAGTTAAAAATTAATTAAATATATTTATGGTAAAAAATTTCCTTATTAGAAGTCATCAAAATTAATAATTTTTTTAATATTTAAGTGTAGAAAATTAATTAAATATATTTATGGTAAAATCTTTCTTATTAAAAGTCATCAAAATTAATGACAACTAAAACTTTTTTCATTAATTTAACAATTCTAAATCAATTAAATTTGATTTTAAGAAAATTTGAAGATCTAGAAATAAATACAAAATCATTAGAATAAGAAAAAATTAAGAAGTACTAAATTTTAAAAATTTTAAGTACGTAATATTATACGTGCGAGACGCATGTAGTTAAACTAGTATCCTGAAATATGTATAACGTATGTATACTAATTGTATATATTTGTATAATTAGTGAGAATTTATACATTAATTATACATAAATTATACAATAATAATACATTTTTTATATACATAGAGATACATATTTTATACAACAACGATACAGTTTCATTATGTATGATACATTTTTCAGACATATACATATCGATACAATTTTTATTCTATGATGAAAAAAGTTGTATACATTAGTGATACAAAAATAATACAATTTTTTCTGCCCATAATACATTTTTCATACACATATAGTATGATACATTTTCTATATAGTAATGATATTCTTTTGTACGGAATGAAACTATTTTAAAGAGGCTAAAAACCTTTTCTAAGCTTCTTGGGCCATCTAATATCCATCATTTCTGTTCTTGTCCACATAATACATTGCTACTTGTAATCATTAACAATAGTAGCCAAAGAAAATTTTGTATTTTGCTACGAATTTTTTCGTCGTAAATAGTTGCATCATTCAACTATAAATTTTAAAGTAGTCGCTATTTATACCTTGAAAATTTTGTGACAAATTTTTATTGTCATTAAATCACAGATTGATTAGAGACAATAAAATGATCGTCACTAATTATATATATTATTAGTGACAAAAAATAATATCACAATTAAATATATAATTTATGGCTAAGGCTTACAACATTTAACTACAAAATATAATTTGTCACTATTGTAACAACATATTTTTTGTGACAAAATATTTGTGTCCAAAAATTAATTAGTTTTAAGACAAAAAGTTGATTTATCGTAAACTAGATAAACTATTAGTGACGAAATAATATGTCACTGTTAACACATAATTCGTGACTAATGTTGCTTAATAAAATGGCGCCAACTCATTTTTTGGCGGAAAACTTTCGAGGACAAAATTGTGCTACAAAAATTTATATTTTGTTACTAAAAATATGTGACCCATGCATTTAACGACAAAAGGTAACTTTTGTCATTAAAAGTGAATGATTAGTGATGAATTTTAAATCGTAGCTAAATATCACATTTGTTGTAGTGAATTGACTCCATAAGGGGGCTTCCTAGGTATAGTTAATTGGGTGTAGGGTAGCTTTGATGCACCAAAAAATTGGTGACCCTGGAACCCTTAGGACTTTTAATTGAGAATAGGGTGAGCTATTCTACTGCAGAATGATGTCATCTTTGTCCCATGGTACCATGTATCATACCTTGATTGATCTTATTGCATAGCCTACATTTTACCCTATTAGACAGTCCCCCACTTTTCAAGTACCCAGTGAAATATACTTGGGAAGTGGAAGAAATTGTATTTTCCTAATGGGAAAGAAAATATCTAAAACCTTATAATAAGTACGAAGTGACCATCACCCCTTCCCATTTATTGGTTTGACCATATCTGTCCTTTCATTTCAAGTCTACTGGCTACGTGCTAAGCATAGAGTGGACCCCATGAGTTCTAGGTTCTAATACGAATAACATCCTGCTTCTCTTTTCTAAAACTTTAAAATCCCTTTTCTTCTTCTAGATCGTTATTTTACTTCATGCAATCCCAATTTTATCATGAAGTTTCTCTGCAAGGTGGTTTTATGAAAAATTTCTATAAATTTCATTCTCATGAGCCTATTACGTCCTTACCCTTAGTATTTTTTTTCCCAATAAAATGATCTAGTCCTTCTCCTTTTGTCAATGATGCCTTGATTTTGTTGGATAATATTTCTGAATCGTATAGAAATTCCCTACCTACCGTCATTGTGGAGGTGGTTTCTATGACAGATATCTATTTTACTTTAAGAATTAGGGATAAGCAGTTCAATCCATGCCCACTACTATGAAGGACATAATCTCAATAAATTTAAAGTTTTTAAGCATTGTATCTTATAGGTGGAGCCAGTGACCTAAATCAAAACTAGCCGATAGATAAGTATCTATCCCTTATTTGTATTGGGTTCTTGTTAATATTATTGAAGGGATGCTACTAGAAAGATAAATGAATTTAAGTTAAGGCCCGTACTTCATGTAATAAGATTTCGAGTTGATGATCCATCTATTTATTTGTGGACACATACCTATCCACAGTTGGGTTGAATCCTCTTATCAACATAGTTATGCTTGATTTTTTCCTTCAATACAAGGTGTAAAAACGATACTTTTGATGCTTAAAACCGTGAATTTATGCGTGAACTTAGGATATTTTGTTAGGTATGATGCACTTTGGTGTATATTGCAGGTAAAACATGTCTACAACAATATGGGAATAAAAAGAGAAGAAAAAGATCTGAAAAAGACCAATTTTGATCAGGATATGAGTCAGCTCATGTGTCATAAACATCCAATATGACTCGTATGATGAATCATATGCACAACAAAACCTAAATCCAATCTGAAGAGCCAAGTATGGGGAAGATACGAATCAAGTATCCAAATCATAAGCAAGGATACAAGTCGTACACAGAAGTCATAAGTATAATAGAACCTAAGCTACTACTTGTAAGACCCCGCAAAGTTTCCTCGTAGTCTGATCCTTAGAGCGTGTCAAACGAAGTATAATTTTAGCCCTAAGAGATTGAGAAGAGACTTCCCAAGTGATTGGTATCTAAATCATATAAAAAAATTTTAAATTTGAATTTTTATCATGTAGAGAATTGAATTACCTTTCCAACGATACCAATTTCATCCAAATCTGACATCGGGGTGAGAAGTTATGGCTGTTTCACTAAGAGTTGTCGAAACCGCCTAGGTACGATGAATAATCCGACGGACCATCGAGTCTGCGACGGACCATCCCGACCAAGGCAGAAACTCCCTTTCCTGGCCTAATTGCGACGGCTAGGATGACAGACCGTCAAGGCTGCGACGGACCGTTGCTGAGACCGTCGCCACTAAGGCAATATAGTCTCATCCTAGCCATCGTGCGATGGACAATCCGAAGGACCATCGGACCTGCGATGAACCATTGTATTGAGGTAGTGTGTCCCTTTTTTTGGTCATCGTGCGACGGACGACCCAACGGACCGTCGAACTTGTATCGGACCGTCGCTCCGACCGTCACAGACCGTCACATGTTTTCTTGAGAAATTGCAGTTGGTTCTATACCCCATGATTTTAATCCTTGAGAACTTAGTAGTTGAAATGTTTGAGATATTGAAGCATATGAGTATGTTGAGATTTTGAGATAAATTACTGAAATTTCAAGATTTCTACATGAGTTATGAATCTATATGCTATCTATTATGTGTTTGATGAGTTTTAACTTGAGATTGAATTACGGGTTATTAAGCCCTACTTGAGACTTGAGATTTTATGAACTCTTGTGCTATAAGCACCCAAGATTTGAGTATTCTCAGATTGTTGAGAAATGTTTTGACCTAATGGTCATTGAGTTTTGAAATCCACTTTACTACATAAGATTATAGATTTGATTATTGGGTTCTTATTGAACCATGAGATTATTCTAAAGTGGATTTTCATGAGATGAGCGAGATAAACTAATGGGAGTAGTATTTAGCACCGAGTTGGGTAAGTTACCACGGTTTTTTATCCCAGAACTACGTACCATGGTAGGTTGGGCCTGAGGCTGAGATGATTTTCAGGCCTAAGGCCGAGATAGTGGGCCCGAGGCTAAGATAAGTGATCACTGAATTAAGGTTATACTCCCTGGAAAGAGTATGACGCTCCTCCCCAACGTGGGATCTCTTCCTAAGGGGGAAAAATGTTAGACTCTATGTAGCCGCATGGTTTATGTCGGTTAAGAGAATCTCCCTTAAAACTAAATCTTTGAGATAAATTATTTCCTTAAGACTAAAGTATTTTCCCTTGATACAAGTTATTTCACTAACCTAGAGTATCTTTCCAGTGAGATAGAATGATTTTCGTAAAGCTTGAAATGAGATATTTTCTTAAATTGAATGAAATTCCTTCAAGTATGTTTCAAAGTTATATGATTCTGAATTACAAGTACCTGAGTTCAAAAGAGTTATGAGTTCTTGAGCATTAAAGAAGTTTTACCCTCCATGAGACATGAATAAGTTAAAAGTATTATTTAAAGTTTCTTTTAGCCTATAGGTAATGAGAATAAGAGAAGATTACTGATTTCAAAGTTAAACTATGATGACTAATGAGATTTGTGTTACATGCTCCATTCTACATGATTCATAAGCTTTACATTTTATACTTATTCAAGCCATATGAGTCATTACTTATTACATGCATAATTTGATTAAAGAGTATTGATGTTGTTTTATATAAATGCATGCACCCCCACATACTCAATAAATTCCTAAGTATTGATCCACATATATGTCTATGTGCTACATTGTCTTATAATGTAGGTTCAGGTGCTCAGTCCCAGCCTCGTCAGTGACTTTCGAGTACCTCTATCTACATCCCTAGAGTGGTGAGTCCTCATGGTTCGAGGACCTATCATCAGGCATTTTAGTATTTGAGAGACTATGTTATTACTTTCAGTTCATTTCGAGTTAGTTGGGGACCTGTCCCAATGGCTCTCTAGTTCATGGATTAGTAGAGGCTTTGTCAGACTAGTTATCAGATTGTGGTTGTGTTGAGGTTTTTCGGTATTGCTTGGTCATTTAGACCGAGCATTTTCTCTATATTTTCTTTTATATGATATGACTATGCTAGTTTTTGAATTATTTCATATTGAAATGAGTGTGTTTAGTAGAAACAGGCTTAATGGGTTAGCTTGGGACTACTTGTAGCCTTAAGCATCGTGTGATATCCTGGGAGGCGATTTTGGGTCATTACAAACTTGATATCAGAGCCTAAGGTTTTAAGGAGTCTTAGGGAGTCTAACAAGCCGTGTTAAGTAGAGTGTTAATCATCGGTGTGTAGCTCACCACATCTATGAGCAAGAGGCTACAAGACGTTTTAGGAAAAAGTTATTTCTTCTTTTAGATTCTATCGTGCCTAAAGTTGTCCTTTTTATCTAATAATTCATGCTCTTCTATTTCAGAAAATACCTCTCTGAAGAGTGAATGTCCATGAAAACAATGATGAATAACCCCCACTTATTGTTCCTTTGAATGAGACGGTATCTCATGCTGAGTTTTGGGCGGCCTTTTAGGCGTTAGCCTAAGCAGTCACCATTAATGTTTGGGCTAATAACCAGGCTGTAGTTGCTAATCAGCAGGGGGTAATGTAGCTGCGGCTAGGATTCATGATTTCATACGGATAAATCCACCAGAGTTTTATGGGTCTAAGGCAGATAAGGACCCACAGTTGTACCTTGAAGAGGTGAGAAAGATCACACAAGTGATGCATATTTCTGAGGAAAAAAGTGTTGAGTTGGCATCTTTCAGGATAAAAGACATTGCTTATGACTGGGTTATATCATAGAGGAAGGGTAGAGGTGATAATGCTGCTCCTATGACTTGGCAAGTGTTCCAAGATGCATTCTTGGACAAGTTTTTTCCGGTTGAGATGAGGGAGACAAAGATTGAGGAGTTTATGAACTTGAGGCAGGGCTCCATGACTGTTAAGGAGTACTTCTTGAAGTTCAATGCTCCTGATTTGATTTCAAACACCCGGGCTAGTATGAGCAAGTTCATGACCGGTGTTTCTGGGTTGGTATTGAAGGAGTGTAGGACTGCGATGCTGTATAAGAATATGGATCTAGCTAGGTTAATGACGCATACCCAGTAGATAGAGGTGGATAAGATTATAGAGAGAAATAAAGTGAGGGGTAACAAGAGGGCTAGATCTGAGCAACATGAGTTTAGCCAGCCTAGGTTCCATGAAGGGAACCGCCCTCAGTTTCACAGACGTCCGTCTCTGCCAGGGCCTTCATCAGTAAGTGCTACCACACCTAGAGGTAGGCAGGAGTAAGAGAAAAGGTCTTTTATGTCTAGGTCGCAGAACAGTTTTGGTAACAGGACCCGTTATTCTCCTTGTGCTAAGTATGGTAGGAATCATCCTGGTGAGTGTTTCATAGATTTGAGGGGTTGTTTTGGATGTGGAAAGTAAGGCCACAGACTTAGAGATTGTCCTCATGCTAGACAGGATAACAGAGATGCCTGACCTCAGGCACAGGCTACTAGTGCACTAGCTCCTGTACCCCGTCCCGCCCTTGCTCAGGGCACTTCATCTAGCACTGCTGACAGTCAGCGCCAAAACAAATTCTATGAATTTCAAAATGAGTCCCAAAAAGATTTTTGAGCCTTTCCTAGTTTCTACACTAGTAAGGGAGTCAGTTGTTGCTAAACAAGTATATATAGATTGTTCTATTACTGTTCTTCATAGAGTCATACTTGCGGTGTTAATAGAGTTAGACATGGTGGATTTTGACCTTATTCTGGGTATGGATTGGCTTTATTCTTGTTATGCATCTATAGACTGTCGTACCCGTATGGTCAAGTTTCAGTTCCCTGATGAGCCAATTTTTGAGTGGTCCGGGAGTTCGGTATCTCCCAAGAGTCATTTTATCTCTTATCTCAAAGACAAAAAGCTAATGTCCAAGGGTTGCATCTATCACCTAGTTAGAGTCAAAGACATTAAGTCCAAGGCTCCAACTATTTAGTCAGTCGATATTGTTAATGAGTTTTCAGATGTTTTTGCAGAAGATCTCCTAGGGGTACCTGCTGATAGAGAGATAGAATTCGGGATTGACCTTCTTCCCGACAATCGTCCCATTTCTATTCTGCCATACCGTATGGCACCTACAGAGCTTAAAGAGTTAAAAGATTAACTCAAAGATCTTTTAGACAAAGGTTTCATAAGGCCCAGTATTTCTCCTTGGGGCGCACATATTCATTCGTGTGGAAGCAAGATGGTTATTTGCGTATGTGCATTGATTATCATCATCTTAATAAAGTCACATTCAAAAATAAGTATCCTCTTTTGAGAATTGATCACCTGTTTGATCAGTTGCAAGGTGCAAGATATTTCTCAAAGATAGACCTTAGATTCGGCTAACACCAGCTTAAAGTGAGGGAATGTGATATTCCAAAGATAGCCTTCCAAACCTGCTGTGGTCACTTTGAGTTTCTAGTCATGTCTTTCGAGCTAATCAATGCCCCAACAGCTTTTATGGACTTCATGAATCGAGTATTCAAGCAATATCTCAATATGTTTGTCATAGTGTTCATAGATGACATCCTTGTGTACTCCCGTAATGAGATTGACAATGAGAATGACCTTAAAATTGTCTTGCAAACTCTTAGAGATCACCAGTTGTTCGCCAAATTCAGTAAGCGTGAATTTTGGCTAAGGTCTGTAGCCTTTCTGGGTTATGTTGTTTCAGCTGATGGTATTAGAGTTGATCCCTAAAAGACAGAAGCTATAAAAAATTAGTCTAGACCTATCTCTCCATCTGATATTAGAAGTTTCTTGGGTCTAGCGAGCTACTACCGTTATTTTGTTGAAGGTTTCTCTTCTATTGCGTCTCCCATGACCCGTTTGACTCAAAAGAAAGGTAAGTTACAGTGGTCAAATTCCTGTGAGAAGAGTTTTCAGGAGTTGAAGACTCGACTTACTTCAACCCTTATGTTGACTTTGCCTGATGGTACAGATGGTTTTGTGGTGTATTGTGATTTCTCTAGAATTAGTTTGGGTTATGTGTTGATACAAAGAGGTAAGGTTATAGCCTATTCCTCTAGACACTTAAAGCCGCATAAGAAGAATTACCCAACGCATGATCTTGAGTTAGGTGTTGTGATGTGAAAATCTAGAGACACTATCTTTATAGTGTTCATGTTGATATGTTTTCTGATCATAAGAGCTTGCAGTATATGTTTACTCATATGGATTTGAATATTAGGAAGAGTAGATGGTTGGAGTTGTTTAAAGACTATGATATAAGTGTACTGTATCACCCGAGCAAGGCCAATATAGTGGCAGATGCCCTTAGCAGGTTGCCTATGGGTAGTGTTGCTCATGTGGAGGATGGTAAGATATAGTTAGCCTGTGATGTGCATTGTCTATCTAGATTGGGTGTTAGGTTGCTTGATTCAGCTGAGAGAAGTACTTTGGTGCAGAGTAGTTCCGAATCCTCTTTAGTTTTGGAAGTGTAGGAGAATTAAGATAAGGATTCTAGTTTGGTCAGACTGAAAGAGTCAGTTCAAGACCAAAAGGTAGAGGTTTTCTCCTAAGGGGGAGATGGAGTGTTGAGTGTGCAAGGTAGATTGTGTGTTCCATGTGTTGATGATTTGAGGTAGAGGATTATAGCTGAAGCTCATGGCGCGTAATATTCTATTCATCCCGGCACTACCAAGATGTACTACGACTTGTGGGAAATCTATTAGTTGAATGGTATGAAGAAGGATATAACCGAGTTCGTAGTAAAGTGTACAATGTGCCAACAGGTTAAGGTAAAGCACCAAAGACCTAGTGATGTGATGCAATAGTTTGGTATACCCACTTAGAAGTGGGAGATGGTGAATATGGACTTCGTGATCGGGTTACCTCTTTTACGTCATCATCATGATTCTATTTGGGTTGTTGTAGATAGGCTGACTAAGTCCGCACATTTCTTGCCCGCGCATATACCTTATACAGCTGAGGATTATGCTAGATTATATATTTGGGAGTTAGTCAGGCTGAATAGAGTTCCCTTGTCTATCATTTCGGATAGGGGTACTCAATTTACTTCTCAATTTTGGAGGGCATTTCAGCAGGGTCTTGGTACCCAAGTTGTTTTGAGTTCCACTTTTCACTCGCAGATAGATGGTCAGGCTGAGAGTACTATTCAGACCCTAGAAGATATGTCAAGGACGTGTGCTCTTGATTTCAAAGGTAGTTGGGATGAGCATTTTCCATTGATAGAGTTCACCTATAACAATAGTTACCATGCTAGCATTGGGATAGAACCATTTGAGGCCTTGTATGGTAGGAGATGTAGGTCACCCATAGGTTGGTTTGAAGTGGGTAAAGCTGCCGTGATTGGGCCTGATGCAATGTTTGAAGCTACGGAGAAAGTTAAGTTTATTAGATAAAGGTTAAAGGCAGCTCAGAGTCATCAAAAGTCTTATGCCGATGCGAGGAGAAGAGATCTTGAGTTTGAAGTGTGTGATTTTGTGTACTTGAAGATTTTACCCATGAAAGGGGTGGAGAGGTTTGGTAAAAAGGGAAAGCTTATTCCCCGTTATGTTAGCCCATATAGAGTTTTGATCCGTGTTGGGAAAGTAGCCTATGAGGTTGAGTTGCCCGCGGAGTTGTCAGTTGTTCATCCTGTTTTTCATGTCTCCATGCTCAAGAAGCACATTGGTGATTCCGTGCAGGTAGATCCTTCAAAGAGTGCTGATATTCAGAACAGTCTTTCATTCGATGAGATTCCTGTTGAGATTCTAGACTTTCAGATCCATAGACTGAGGAACAAAGATGTTCCCTTGGTCAAAGTTTTGTGGCGGAAGCAGTCAGTTGAGGGCGTTACTTGAGAGACAGAAGCAGACATGCGAGCCAAGTACCCGCACCTATTTTTCGCGAGTTCAGATCAATATGAAGGTATTATTTTTCTTTAATTTAGCCCTTCTAATCTAAAGTTCAGCTATATAACTATTCTTGCATGAGTTCTTGCAATTTTTGAGGTATTCAATAGTTTAGAGAGATTTTGAGCCGTTTAGCAAATTGCTTTAGCTATATGTACTATTTTTTCCTTTGTTCCTAGTCTAACTAACGACAATCGAGGATGAATGTTTCCAAGGGGGGAGATATTGTAAAACCCCACAAAGTTCCCTCGTAGTCTGAGCCTTAGAGCGTGTCAAGTAAAGTATAATTCTAGCCTAAAAAGATTGAGAAGAGACTTCCCAAGTGATTGGTGTTTAAACCATATAGAGTTTTCTGAAATTTGACTTTTTGACATGTAGAGAATTGAATTAGCATTCCATCGATACCAATTTCGTCCAAATCCGGCATCGGGATAAGAAGTTATGGCCGTTTTACTGAGAGTTGTCGAATTGCCCAGGTGCGACGGACGGTCCGACGGACCGTCGAGTCTCGAATGGACCGTTGCTTGGACCATCGCGACCAAGGAATAAAATCTCTTTCCTGGCCCAAGTGTGGTGGCTAGGATGATGGACCGTCAAGGTTGCGACGGACCATCGATGAGACCGTCGCCACTAAGGCAGTGTGGTCTCATCTTAGTTATCATGCGACGGACGATCCGATGGACCATCGGACCTGCGACAAACCATCAATCCGACATCGCATCGAGGCAGTATGTCTTTTTTTCGGTCATCGTGCGATAGACGACCCGGCGGACCATCGGACTTGTGATGGACCGTCGCTCTGACCGTCGTAGATCCCATTCAGTATTTTTAATTCCTTTTTAAAAGGGGATTTTAGGTCTTTTACCTTTTAACCCTCAGATATATATTCCAAACAAACTTGATAACCTCATTATCTCCCAAAATATCCAAAGTCTAGGGTTTTTCCCTCACGAGAAAATCTAAAACCCTTCTCCAAGAAATCAAAAAACTCACCATGGATTCTACAAATTGAGTTCCCCAAGTTCAAAGGTTGCAAGAACTCTCTCTCAAGAGTAAGAAGAAGAGTTTAAAGCAAGCCTGTTCATCTAATTTCATAATATAAGGTATGTGGGGTTTTGAACAAGGGTAATCCTTTCACCCTTGTACCCAAAGACTTATTTAAACTGTAATTTTCTGCAATCTATGAGATTTTACATAAATTTGAATTAGAGTTTTTCACCCATTATTATTGATTGCAATATTTTGATGTTTTCCATGAATTGAGAGTCTAATGGCATTATTTTCACATGTTTTCTTGAGAAATTGCAGTTGGTTCTATACCCCATGATTTTAATCCTTGAGAACTTAGTAGTTGAAATGTTTGAGATATTGAAGCATATGAGTATGTTGAGATTTTGAGATAAATTACTGAAATTTCAAGATTTCTACATGAGTTATGAATCTATATGCTATCTATTATGTGTTTGATGAGTTTTAACTTGAGATTGAATTACGGGTTATTAAGCCCTACTTGAGACTTGAGATTTTATGAACTCTTGTGTTATAAGCACCCAAGATTTGAGTATTCTGAGATTGTTGAGAAATGTTTTGACCTAATGGTCATTGAGTTTTGAAATCCACTTTACTACATAAGATTATAGATTTGATTATTAGGTTCTTATTGAACCATGAGATTATTCTAAAGTGGATTTTCATGAGATGAGCGAGATAAACTAATGGGAGTAGTATTTAGCACCGAGTTGGGTAAGTTACCACGGTTTTTTATCCCAGAACTACGTGCCATGGTAGGTTGGGCCTGAGGCTGAGATGATTTTCGGGCCTAAGGCCGAGATAGTGGGCCCGAGGCTAAGATAAGTGATCACTGAATTGAGGTTATACTCCCTGGAAAGAGTATGACGCTCCTCCCCAACGTGGGATCTCTTCCATAGGAGGACAAAATGTTGGACTCCATATAACTTGCATGGTTTATGTCGGTTAAGAGAATCTCCCTTAAAACTAAAGCTTTGAGGTAAATTATTTCCTTAAGACTAAAGTATTTTCCCTTGATACAAGTTATTTCCCTAAACTGGAGTATCTTTCCAGTGAGATAGAATGATTCCCTAAAGCTTGAAGCGACATATTTTCCTAAAGTGAATGAAATGCCTTCAAATATGTTTCAAAGTTTTATGATTCTGAATTCCAAGTACTTGAGTTCAAAAGAGTTATGAGTTCTTGATCATTAAAGATGTTTTACTCTCCATGAGATATATGAATGAGTTTAAAGTATTGTTTGAAGTTTCCTTTAGACTATGGGTAATGAGAATAAGAGAAAATTACCGATTTCAAAGTTAAACTATGATGACTCACGAGATTTGTGTTACATGCTCCATTCTACATGATTTATGAGCTTTACATTTTATTCTTATTCAAGCCATGTGAGTCATTACTTATTGCATGCATGATTTGATTAAAGAGTATTGATGTTGTTTTATATAAATGCTTGCATCCCCACATATTCAGTACATTCCCAAGTGTTGATCCACATATATATCTATGTTTTACATTGTCTTTTAATGTAGGTTCAGGTGCTCAGTCCTAGCCTTGCCAGTGACTTTTGAGTACCTCTGTCTACATCTCTACAGTGGTGAGTCCTCATGGATTGAGGACCTATCATTAGACATTTCAATATTTGGGAGACTATGTTATTACTTTCAGTTCATTTTGAGCTAGTTGGGGACCTGTCCCAATGGCTCTCTAGTTTATGGATTAGTAGAGGCTTTGTCAGACTAGTTATCAGATTATGGTTGTATTGAGGTTTTTCGGTATTGCTTGGTCGTTTGGACCGAGCATTTTCTCTGTATTTCCTTTCATATGATATAACTATGCTAGTGTTTGAATTATTTTATCTTGAAATGAGTATTTTTAGTAGAAACAGGCTCAAAGGGTTAGCTTAGGGATACTTGTAGCCTTAAGCCCCATGTGATGTCTCGGGAGGCGATTTTGGGTCGTTACACTACTCAAGAGTTGAAGTCTCAAAAATATATAAGTTAGAAGTCTGAGTATGACTCGTATAGGGAAATCATACCCAAACTAGTGTTCAAAACTTGGAAAGACAAAAGTCCAAGGTGGATATGAGTGACGGACACAAGTTGTACACTCAGGTACGACTAGTAAGAAAAAGTCATATGCTGAATAGAAAGTTGACTCCTTGGGAGAACAAACACTGAAATGGATACGAAAAGACAGGGTACGACTCGTATGATGCTAGTATGAGTGAAGACCTAGTTGTAACAACTGCCCACATAACTTTACTTTTCCCTTTTTATTAGAATTTTTATGTTATTTTAAGTTAATATAAATACCCTAAGGTTTATCTTTTATTAGGTTGCACATTCATACATAGGAGACAATACTTTACAATAGTTTTACAATTAATCTTGAGGTTTTGGGTTTTACGCAATTCAAGACTTTAGAGTTTATTCATCTTATTCTTGTGCAATTAATATTATGTGTTCTTCATTGATGATCATGGTTTATTGCATAGGGTTGTGGGAACCCTGGCTTATTAGCTATATAAAGAAAGTGTGATGCTCATCTATTTTAGGGTTTATGCATGTATCTTAATCTTCTTCACAATAATTTATCTCGAGTAGCTGTAGTGGCTTGAGATAGCCTGTATTTGCATCCATCTCTTATAAGGAGTTTGTGATTATGAAAAGATGTTAAGGCAATGATTTGGGATCCTTCTACCTCTACCTTTTAGTCCCCGCATCTCATCAATCAATTGAGCCTAATAAGTGAAAGTGAACTGAGGTTGTAGAAGGAGCAACAAGGCGGTTCCCTGAGACCTAATAAGTAAAAAGTGAGATTTATCTTTGCGCCTAATAAGTGGCTGATAATACCTTTCTTGAAGACTTTACATGTAGAACAACATGATAGTTGGGTTGATCATGAGAAAGTTACGGAGTTAAGAAGTCATGGGGAACACAAGCCTAGTGTTCTTCTACTATTGTCTACATCTCAAAAGAACTCAAGATTTGGTTACTAGTTGCGATTGATACTGAAACCCCCTATTTACTTTCCTGTATTGCTCATGGATTACATCAAGTTAAGAAACTATTCATGTTTTCCCTGTAGGATTGATCCCAACCTAGTTGGGTTATTATATTTTCAATAACCGCAATATACTTCTATTTGGAGTGTATTTTGGGCGACATCAAATTTTAGCACTATTGTCGAGGACTATGATTTGAGTAGTGAATTGAATTGGTAAAGTTCACGGGTTTTTAGTTTTTGTTATTGATTTGGCATACGTTGGTGTATGCCAAGTATTGGGAGTAGAGGCAATCCATTACTCCTATTTGATCCAAAGCTAGAGAGAATCCTTCAAACATCGAGAAGGATGTCAGGACAAGTTTGTGAGAAGGTTCAAGATCCTCCACCCGTGGATCAAAATGCGGCACTCTCATGTGCTTCACTAGATGCACAAAATGTTACAGACATACAGATGCAACAATTGTTAGAGCAAGAGCGAAGAGAAGCTAAAGAGGCTAGACTTGCTGTAGAAGATGAGTTAGCTTAACAGGGTGGAATGGTTAGTCTGAGACAAGTATATGATCATCGAGTTCAGAGAGGAGAGTGCCATTAATTCCTGCATATCAACACTTATATTAATATGAGAAGGATAAAGAAGATATGGGTTATGTCGAGCCTAATGACATAGGAGCCATTATTCCTCCTACTTTATCCCCCAACGTGAAGTTTGATATTACTAGTGCTATGATCCAATTAGTGAATCTAAAGGGTGACTTTTTTTGGTGCAGCTAAAAATGAAGCGAACATGCACCATACTAATTTTCTTAGGATCTGCACATCTCTACTATTCCTAGGGTTGATCAAAAAGTATTGAGATTAAGGTTGTTCCCATTTTCTTTAACAGATGAAGCATCACCTTGGTTAGGGGAACCTCTAAGATGATTTATCAGTACTTGGCACGAGTTGAAGAAACATTTCCTTAGCAGATTTTTCCGTCTTGTACGATGCTACAGTTGAAGGATGAAATTTATAATTTCAGATAGTTACCTCCAAAATATGTATATAAGGCGTGGTTTAGATTCAAAAAGAAGCTGAGCATGCTACCAAATCACAAAAATCAGAAGATCTAATCCTTGATAAATCTTATATAGATTATTGAATGAAAATTTAAGAGAAATGGTAGGCACTATTTCTGGAGAAGCATTTATTCAGCTTTGGTGGGATGCTGCACAGGAGATGCTTGATGACATTCTAGTGACCAATAGAGGATGGCATAGTAGAGATTCAGAACGTGGTAGTGGTACGTATGCTATTGGAGCAACAGATACTTATGAAGCAGGTCATGATATGGTAGCGCAAGAGGTTACATAACTTCGTACAGACATTGGATTGCTTACAAAATAATTTATGACAATGAGTGCTGAGAAGGTGAATGCAGTTGTGATAAGGGGTCTACTTTCAAACTATTTGAGATCGAATCTGGAGAAGACAGAAAGTATCTTGATCATAGGTTAGCAGATTTCTGAGCCCAAGAGCAAGGGAATCAAGGTTGGAACTGTTATATGACAGATACAGAGATAGGAGTAGAGAAAAAGATAGTGATTGGCGATGTAAAGATGACTATAAGGAGAAGAATGACAAGTATATTCCACCAGGTAGTCGTGATGCAGAGTCCAGAATGGAAGCACTTTTGTCTAAGCTGGTTAAACGGAAAGAAAGTCAAAAGAGCTTCCTCAAGGATATCAAAGCAAATTTGTCAGGTTTGAACTAGAAATTTAAGTCATATGCTACAACAATCAAGTAGTTGGAGCAACAATTTGATCAAATGTCAGCCACATTAAATCAAAGACAGCCTGACACTCTTCTGAGGAATATAGTGGTAAATCCAAAAACTAATAGTCACTGTCATACCATCACCACTCGGAGTGGTAAAGTCACTGTAGACCCACCTGTATCCACTATTCATGATCCAAAGAATGATGAAGATCCTGTTGATATAGAAAGCAATAGCAAGCAGGATATAGGACAAAAGTAGGTTACAGAGCCTATGTTAAAGCGTATTCGAAGACCCCCCTCATTTTTTTCCTTAAAGGCTAAAAAAAATAGGATGAAGGTAAGTATGAGAAATTTTTGCCCATGTTAAATGAGTTGACTATCAACATACTGCTTGTAGAGGCATTGGAATAAATGTTAGGATATGCAAAATTCATGAAGAATTCTATCACCAAGAAGAGGTCAATCAGTTATGAGCCAGTCGACAATATTTATCATTGCAGTGTTGTAGTTACTAGATCTTTGTAGAGAAGAAAGAGGATCCTGGCACTTTCACAATACCTTACACTATTGGATCTTTCAACTTCACTCGAGCATTATGTGATTTGGGGGCTAGCATCAACCTTATGCCCTTTAATCTATTCAAGCAGTTTGGGTTGGGAGCTCTCAAGCCAACTACTATGAGACTAGTGATGGCTGACAGAATAGTAAAAAAACCTGTTGGTATCCTTTATGACGTATTGGTAAAAATGTCTTCTTTTATATTTCCTGCTAATTTTTTTATATTGGATGGTGAAGTGGACTTTTAAGTCCCAATTATTTTGGGAAGACCATTTCTGGATACAGGTTGGACATTGATATATCTAGAGAAAGTACATCTAATACTGAGACTCAATGATAAACATGTGACATTCAATATATGTAAATCCACAAGACAGCCTGACGAGTTGAGAGTGATATCTGTTATTGATATGTATGATGAAGAGGCATATTCATTCCATGATGTTGATGCAGTTACCCTTAGGGATGATGGTTCTGATGCGGTTGTTCCTATTGAAGAGAGACTAGATGTTGAAGCACTTGTAGCTGTGATTATGAATTTTGACTCTTATAGTATTGAGGAGTATGGGAGATAGTGAGTGAACTGCATATAAAGGGTTATTATGAGTTTGCACTAAAGAAACTTGATTTAGATATGAAGAATAGTACTACTCGACCTGCTCGTCCATCCATTAAAGATCCACTTGTATTAGAGTTGAAGGCCCTCCCATCTCACTTGCGATATGCATTCTTGAGGGCTTAAAATACTTTGTAGCTAATCTGAGACTGTTAGAAGTAGAATCATTATTTCTAATATTGTAGATATCCAAGAGGGCCATTGGATGGTCCATTACATATATTGTGTGTATTCTGCCTAGTTTGTGTACTCATAAAATACAACTTGAACTGAATTTTATTCCATTTATTAAACAACAGAGTCAACTCAATCCTCCAATGCAGGAGGTGGTGAAGAAGGAAATAATTAAGTTGTTGGATGCTGGTGTAGTATATCTCATTGTTGGTAGAAAGTGGGTCAGTTCGGTATAATGCATTTCGAAGAAAGAGAGAATTACTGTTGTACCTAATAAGAAGAATAGGCTAGTGCCTATGAGGCTAGTCACTATATAGAGAGTGTGCATAGATTACATAAAATAGAATGCATGGACTTAGAAGGATCATTTTCCTATGCCCTTCATGGATTAGAAGTTAGATAAGTTAGCAGACAGAGGATGGTACTATTTTCTTGATGAGTACTCAGGCTATAATCAGATTACTATTGCACTTAAGGACCAAGTGAAAACAACTTTTACATATCCTTATTAGACTTTTGCATTCAAGCGCATGCCATTTGGGCTATGCAATGTTCCAGCCACGTAATAGAGATGTATGATGTCAATTTTCTCTGTCATGGTAGAATACACCATTGAAATATTCATAGATGATTTTTTGGTTGTTGGTGATTCTTTTGATGACTGCCTAAAACACTTGGCAAATGGTCTCCAAAGGTGTGAAGAATGCAACTTGGTACATAATTAGGAAAAGTGCCATTTTATGGTTAAATAAGGAATTGTGCTTAGGCACAAGATTTTAAAGACAGGCATAGAGTTTGATCAAGAGAAGATTAAGCAACTGAAATATTACCTTACCCAATATCTGTGAAGGGAATTTGTAGTTTCTTAAGGTATGTAGGATTTTACAAGTGATTTATCAAGGACTTCTCGAAGATTCATAATAATCATCTTTCCAAACTTCTTGAGAACGAGGTAAAATTTAATTTTGATGATGTATATTAAAAGGCATTTGAAAGCTTAAAGAAGAGGTTGATGACTGCTCCAATCATTGTGTCTCCTGATTGGTCCTTACCTTTCGAGATTATGTGTAACACTAATGGATTGGCCTTAGGAGCTGTACTAGGCTAACGAAAATAAAAGATCCTTCATCCCATCTACTATGCTAGTAAGGCATTAAATCCTACTCAAAAGAACTATACTGTGATAGAGCAAGAGTTATTGGCAGTGGTTTTTGCCTTTGAAAAGTTTAGATCTTACTTGATTGGAACAAAGGTGATTGTGCACACTGATCATACATTATTGAGGTACCTGATGACTAAAAAGGAAGTAAATCCTAGGCTTATTCGGTGGGTGCTATTGTTGCAAGAATTTGACTTTGAGGTAAAAGACAGAAAAGGCACCAAAAATAAAGTTGCAGATCACTTGTCTAGATGAGAGGAGGAAGCTATGTAGAAGGTTGAAAATGGGTTGGAGATTGATGAAATTTTCTAGATGAGTAGATATTAGAAGCCTCCCAATATATGATTCCATGGTTTCCAGATTATACAAATTACTTAGCTAGTGATCTAGTCCCAGAAGATCTTTCTTATCACCAAAGAAGAAATTTATGCATAAGGTAAGGAAATTTTTCTGGGATGAACCTTATTTTTTAGGATTTGTGAAGATGGAATGATTTGTAGGTGCATACCTGAGGGTGGGGATGATGAGCATAACTCTATACAAGGATGCTCATGACTATGCTTATGCATGCGACTAGTGTTAGTGACAAGGTCCTATCGCTAGAAGACATGAACTTCCTATGACTCATATTTTTCAAGTCAAATTATTTGATGGGCATAGATATCATGGGACAGTTTGTAAGTTCATATGGCATGAATTATGTACTTGTGGTAGTTGATTATGTTTCAAAGGGGGTGGAAGAAATTAATAATGAAGCACATAGTATCACTGCATTCTTGAGAAAGAACATATTTTCTCGATTTGACATGCCACGAGCTATCATTAGTGATGGACAGTCATATTTTTTCAATTATGTATTCAAGAGTCTTCTTAAAAAATATGGAGTAAAATATTAGGTGGCAACACCCTATCATCTGCAGACTAGTGGAAAAGTTGAAGTGTCCAATAGAGAAATCAAGTCCATCTTGGTGAAGACTGTGAATGCCAAAAGGACTGATTAGGCAAGAAAGTTAAATAATGTATTCGGGGATTACCACAAAGCTTACAAAAGCCCCATAGGTGCATCACTATATCATCTAGTGTATGGAAAGGCTTACCACTTGCTAATTGAGGTTGACCATAAGGCACTATGGCCATTGAAGAAGTTGAATTTAGATTGATAAAAAGACACCAAGTCAAGGTTGAATGAGATTAATGAGTTGGATGAATTCTGGATTCGAGCATATGAAAGTTTAGGACTTTAAGAGGAAAAGATAAAGTTGCATGACAATCACAAGATTGAGAAAAAAGTATTCAAAAAGGGTGATCAGGTGTTGCTTTATTAGTCTAAACTTCATTTGTTTTCGGGTAAGATAAGGTCAAGGTGGTGTGGCCCGTACACAATTTTAAAAGTTTATCCCTATGGTGATTTAGAATTGAAGAAGGATGGTGAAGCCCCGCTCAAGGAAAATAGGCAAAGAGTGAAACACTATGTGGCAAATATTAAAGAAGTAAAAGAAGTTGCTGATATTGATCCTGATGAAGACTGAGTACTCAAGGCAATTGCATCGTGCCACGACATTAAATAAAACGTTGTGTGGAGGCAACTCATGAGGCTAGTTAGTGAAATATGAGTATCCAACTTAGACACATCATGCTGCGATGTTAAATCAGGCACTGTGAGGGAGGCAACCCATATTTGTATTTATTCATTTATAGGGTAACATGTTTGTTCAGTGTGCAGGGCTAAAGATTGTAGAAAATATCCAGAGAGATTGAAAAAGTTTTTAATCATACAAACTCTTTATGAGTCATATATAGATGGTATGACTCATGAGTAGAATTTGTATTTACCTGGGAGAAAAATCAAAATCAGAAACAAAGCCTACTAAGAATGATTCCTCATACAAACAAGCTTAATAGAACAATAAGCAAGAACCGGTTGCTAGTGTAGAATCTAGTGATTCCAAGTTCGATATCTCAACATATAACAACAGTGAATTATAGGAGGAAACCACCACGAGAAAGGCTGTACAAAAGGGGAAAGAAGCTGAGAAAGCGAAGGGGAAGAAACTGGTACCCTGAGAATTAGAATCACCCCCAAAAGGCTCGAGGAGAAAGAATCCTACTATTTCTCCTCCCCACACACCATAGGCTGATGACTATGATGATGATTATTCTAAATCTAGTTTAGTAGAGGCTAGTTCTGAAGAAGCTCAGGGATCAAAAAAAGTAGATGCTACCTCGATAGATTGACAGGACCCCCTACTTATACTTACCACTACACCGGAGCCCATTGTTGAATGATGGGGTTACCATAGTATGTAGGAGACTTTCAATAATGGGTTGTTCTGACTTTTAGGTGGTGAGATTAGAAGGGTACAGTATCTAGAGAGAATGTTGACGACTACTAAAATGTCAACGTTATTGGGTTTTGAAAAGTACTTTTGGCAGTATGGATTTTAGTAAATGACAAGGGCATTTGACAAATACAGTGAGGTCATTTTTCATGAATTGTACACAACATACAATGGTGAGCTGCAGAGACTGTATCCACTTGTCTACTTATAAAAGGATGGTGATCCTATCCATTCACTTATGATTTAGGGTGTACAGGTGGACATTTCACCCTATACTATTGGTAGATTTTTGTATGGACTAGAGTATCAGGATTTGATCAACATAGGGGAGATAGACTATAAAATGTAAGAGATGAGGAAGATAACCAAAAGGATGTTGGGTTCTAAGGATAAAATGGTAGTTTTTAGGTGGATGGCCAAGCGTATATCCTCAATAGGCAAAATGTAGTTTGGGTTGTAGGAGGCCCCGGGGTGGTCTCACAAAAGATAAAAAAGAGTACTTACAACTTTGAGGGTAAGGCTTAGTGGGATTTGTCCCGATACAGGCTGTGTCTAACCATAGGAGATGATGTGCTGAGCCTGGTGTGGGAAGCTATGATTGATGACATCATGGCCAGTTATGAGTTTGATGTAGCTAAGTTTTATCTTGAGAGATAAGGGATTGGGCAGTTAGGGGTGAGAAGTCATTAATGGTTTACCCCTATATGATTACACAGTTGTGTTTGGCTGCGGGAGTACTGGAACTTTCCAGGATAGATGAGATAATTAAGGCTACGAGACCATAAATTTGGGCCTAATTAGAGATGTGACCAACTCTTTGACCCAATAGGAGAGATAGGCAGTAGACACACTGGCAGAGATATTTCCACAGGGTGAACTGGCTGAGAAGGTTAAGGCTATCGAGGCAGTACACAAATAGAGGGATCACATATAGATGCAGTGAGTAATTTAGTGCCCCAACACCAGTCCAGTCCATGCCACCTAGACCTCAAGGTATGTTATCTAGTGTTATGATTATTTTACAAGCCCTTTGGACTGAGGTTATGACCAGACTAGCCACGCTGAAGGCAAAGGTATACTATATGGAAGGAGGCATAAATAATTAGCTCAACACATAACTTGAGATTCAAGACAGAAGAGTCTAAAGGCGCCTAAATGCATTTAAGTCGAGGCTCACTAGACAATTGAGCAGTAGGCAGATGCCCGATATTACTGAGATCAGTTTTGAGGTTACAAAAATTGAATGGATGGTCACAGAGCTCTATGATAGACTGGTGGTTACAGAGCCTATAGTAGAGACGGTGATCCCCATAGTCCATATGCCTATATTATACGTCCTATCTTGATTAAGATGTATCATAATCTCAAGGAGATGTATTGGTTGAATGGTATGAAAAGGGATAGGTCTAATTTTATGGCCAAATACATTGTGTGTTAACAAGTTAAAGTTGAGCAAATGAGACCCGGTGGGTTGTATTAAGAGATTGATATACTCGAGTGGAAATGGGAGGTAATGAATATGGATTGTCTAAAAAACAATTTGATTTGGTTTGGGTCATTATGGATAGGATGAAAAAGTCTGCTCACTTCCTGTCAGTCCAAACTATCTTTTTGGTTGAGGACTATGCGTGGTCATTGTGGATAGAATGACAAAGTGTGCTCATTTCCTATCGGTGTGAACTATATGGGGTACCTGTTTCAATTATCTCTAATCGTGGTATGTAGTTTTCATCGTATTTTTTGTATTTTTTTCAGAAAGGATTGGGTACTAAGGTTAGTCTGAGTACTGCTTTCCATCCACAGATAGATAAGCAAGCGAAAAGAATAATTCAGACGTTGAAGGATATGTTTCAAGCATATGTGTTTGATTATGGTGGAAATTGGGTTGAGTATCTTTCTTTGGTAGAATTTTCTTACAACAATATCTATCATTCTAGTATTGGTATGGCCTCTTTTGAGGCATTGTATGATAGGAGGTATGGATCTCCTATTGGTTGGTTTGAGCTTGGTGAGGCGGATTGTTTGGTTCGAATTTGGTCTATCAGGCCATGGAAAAGGTAAAGGTGATTTGTAATAGGCTTTAGGCTGCCAAACTTTCTAAAAGACCTATGCGTATGTAAGGTGTAGCAACTTGGAGTTTGAGATTGGGGATAGGCTGTTCCTATAGGTATCTTCCATGAAGGGAGTATTGCGATTTGGTAAAAAGGGGAAGCTCAGTCCCTGGTATGTTGGTCCTTATGTGGTTCTACAAAGGGTTGGTATTGTGGCTTATTAATTGGAGTTTCCTTCTAGTTTGAGCTTCATTCATCCGGTATTTCATGTTTCCATGTTAAGGAAGTGAATTGGTGATCCTTCTTCGATTGTTCCTTTGGAGGGGTTGGGTATCTCTGACCCTCTAGCTTATGAAGAGGTCCTAGTTAAGATCTTGGATATGCATATTTGTTGATTGTGTATCAAGAATATATCTTCGGTTAAGATTCTTTGGAAGAACTATAAGGTGTAAGAAGCTACATGAGAAACGCAGGAGGATATGAAGTCCAAGTATCCGCATCTCTTTTCTGCTCCTGGGATTCGTGCGGAAGGTATGTGTTCTTTAACACATCATAATATTCTGAGTTTAAAGAAAAGATTAATATCATTGCATCTTTGTTTTCAAACTTTGTTATGGGATTAAAGGATGTTTGATAATATAAATAAATCATGCTTGTGGTTACCCTTACCTTGTCTATCATTCGAGGACGAATGTTCCTAGTGGGGGAGACTGAAGCACCCTAGTTTCTGGACCATAGAAAATTTCCTGGATTTCTGGTTTCTGGGTACGATACAACTTAGGTAACGAGTAATACACTTGGGTGTGGGTGGTACGGTCTAGTCGTATACTGACCAGTGTTAGTTGGTGGGTTGGATTTGGTTTTTGAAATGGGTATGATTTGGGGGGTACTAGTCGTATCGGTGTATACGGGTAATTTGGTTACTTCACTTAACCTTAGACTTGGTAACAAAAGTTGGATTTGAGTACGAGTGGCTCACCATGAGTCATAAGCCAAGGAATAAGTCATATCATGGAATCTTATGGTGCTCAATGTTCAAATCTCCTGAAATTCTATTCTGCCAGGGGTACCATTTATGGGTACTAGTCATACACTTGGATATGACTTGGGTTTGGATGTGTCATACCTTGGACAACATTGGGTCTAAGGGGGAGCCTAGGGTATGAGAGGTGGGTACCACTCGTATAGGATGGGTGCGCCTCATAAGGGTCAGTCGTACCCTATGATGGGTACATGGGAATCGCCCAAGTTAATTGGAAAACATGTTTTATTGGTTGTAACACCCCACATTTTGGACTAGAATGAAAATCCATTATTCATATGCATAGATGTTCTAAAATCCTCAAATCCTATGTAAATTTAGTGTGTTAATTAATTATGTAGTGTGGGAATCTATTTGATCATGAATTTAGATCATAAAGGTCCCCTAACTCAAGGACAAGTTGAAAGCTTTCCTATCGTTCAAGATTTAGTGAGCTTCAAAACTTAGGTCAACTTCAATCGACCATAACTCCTTGCATATATAGACTTATAGGACCAACTATATGTCAAATGAAATATATTTGAATTAGCTTTCCAACGATACCAATTTTGGCCAAATACGTTACCAGAGAAAAATGTTATACCCATTTTACGCCAGCATGTCAGCCTGGAAAATTGAGTGACGACATTCATGATAACTTATCACAAGTATGACGACTTATCATAAATGTCGTCAGCCTTGGGCAGAATTTAGCCCCCAGTGATGACATTTTTGATAAGTTATCACAAGTGTGACGACTTAGCACATATGTCATCAGCCTTAGGAAAAAACCAGCTCCCAAGTGACGACATCTATGACGACTTATCATAATTTGATGACATTTCGGCCTTGGTCTCAGCTAAGATTTTCAGCAATTAGGAAGTGATTTTGTAAGGCTATTTTGGTCCTTTTCTTCACTCCCACGACTTATAAACCTCAAGGGACGTAACTTTCTCTTATTTTTCTTTAGTTAAACATCTCAAAAACCCTCTCTTAGCCTTTCAACTACAAGATTAGGGTTTCTATTAAAATCATCTCCCAAAAGCAATATTCAAGCTCTTTTTCCAAGATAATCAGGAATTAAGTTTCCCAATCCAAGAACTTTCCAGCAAATCATCAAAGTTTCCTATCTGACGTATGCGTAGTGTTCATCCATGGATCCCTTTTATCCATGGAGCTCAAGAATCATGTTTTAAATTATAAATTGTGATTTCCTTGTTATGTTATGACTATTCATGTTGATGATTGTTGTTTGGATTCAAGGTTGTATCATGATGTGTTTTTCATGAATCATGTAAGTGGGTTAGTTGAAACCCATGAATTTTGGATGGATTAAGATTGTCAAATTAATAAGTACACCTATGCCCAAAGTTGTGCATGTAAGGTGTTTGATAAAATGCCAAGAATGATAGAATCCATATTTTTATGACTTAATAGTTCTTAAATGACAAGTCCATGTTCTATTCCTTATGTTTCCACATGAATTCCATGTTATTGATTGTGTTGTTGTTATGAGTTGTCGTTGTGATATGGAATGTCCATGATGTTGAGGTATGCAAGTATATCCATGTTATATGTATTCCCTTTCATGTATAAGGTGTTGAGAACCATGTGTAGTATGAAATCCCCTACTTATGGTATTATGAATTGTCGATGTTATTTGTATGATCAAGAAGTATCATGTGTGTCAGTTTCCTTCCATCGAGTCCTGGGGGTACTTGTACCCAAAAAATATAGCTGTGTGCCTAAAGCCGAGTCAGTCTTAAGATAATCTCAGTCGTGATATAATCAGTAGACCTCAGTCAGTTATAGAATTCAGAACTCTCAGACAGTTATTGAACTTAAGAAATCTCAGTAATCTAAGTATCGTTATCATTCTAGCTTCAATTCAGTACTTAGCTCAGATCTTAGTAGCATTCAAGAAATCAATTCAGAACTTAGTATCATTTAGTCAGATAATAAATTCAGTAGTATTCTGTTAGATAACAGAACCAAGTGAACTCAGTCAGCTCAGTCAAGTAAGAAACTTAGTAACAACTTCAGTTCAGTTCAAGTACAAGTTCTAAGACTCAGTTCAAAGTCTTTCAATTGGGAGTAGAAGCTAGCACCGAGCGAGTACAGGGATGGCGGCTCCCCGTCAAAGAGGCAGAGTCGTTAGGAGAAATCCTTGAACTCTTGAACTACATAGCCTGCACATGATGTAGGAGTCACTTGTTAGAAAAAGCCTTGTCACCCATCAGAGAGGCCTGAATATTATACTGCCTTAGGCTTGATTTTCTGTGAGGGTCACTTGTCAGATAAGATTGACCAGAGAGGTCTTTACCCGTGGTATGGTATTGACACTCTTCCAGTTGGGGTTACAGGTTGGACCCCACTAGTTCAGACTCAGGGCATGTTAGTTAAGAGAGAACTCCCACAATTACAGTTTCAGTATCAGTCTTCAGAGTAGAACTCAAAAATCAGGACTATTAGATACTGTCATCAATCTCAGCAAGGAACTTAGATAGTTCCACAGATTCATAGACCACCCGCTAGATAGGCTTGGTATAACATAAAGTTATTCAGTATCAGTTCTTACAGAGGTCACCCATTAGAATAACTTGATCTCAGTCTCAGGTTCAGTTGAGTATTCTCAATATCAGTTGCACCGATCACTCGTTAGTTAGGCCTGATCTCAATCTTAGTCACTTTTAATCATTATTAGAAGCTTTAGACTGTCAGATATAGTCTCTCAATATCAGTTTCATCGGTTAGGTCAATCATCATAGTTATATAAGTTAGATTAGTTGTCATAGTTTACATTATTAGTATTTAGTTTCAGGACTGTTATACACAGTCAATCAGAACAGTTCTTCATTATTCAAACTTTTAAAAATTGTCATTCATCTATTCAATATCTCAGTATCAGTAAACTCATATTGTCAGCATTCAGACTCAGTAGTCAGTATCACAATGAGTTTAGTTATAGTTACTTATGCATGTATGTATTCTCACGTTCATATCAGTTAGCATTATTCATGCATATAAACCCTTTGCATTTATCTTTCCTCACGCGTATACTCAGTATATTCAGATGTACTAATACATTTGTGATATAGTGTTTTATTTTATGCCATAGGTTTAGAGGTACGAGTTCCAGAGCAATAGTAGCATTAGAGATTTTAGCAGTCAGAGTTAGAAGTGAGTCCTCCTCCTTCGAGGACATGATTCTTTCTCTATCTTATCATTAATTAATTCATCAGTTAGAGTTAGTTGAGGACATATCCCATCAGCTCCTTATTCAGTTTATTCAGACAGTAGAGGCTTTCATACTATATTATATACTAGATTTAGACTTTAGTATTTTAGTTTTGTTTAGGTATTGTGATACCACTTTAGTCAATCATTGTTATTATTCAGATTATGTTCAGTATTGAACCTTATGGCCTTTCAGTTTATATTTTTGCATTTATATTCATATATTATGCAGTGTACAGGTACAGATATTAGTCATGGGTTAGCTTATGGCCACTCAGGGTCATGAGCACTGTATAGCATTCTGGTTCAAAAAATCGGGGTGTTACATGGGTACATGGTATCCTTTGACCACTAAAAGGTTTGACTAAGGATAATACTAGCAAGTTATAGTTGGTATGACGATACCACTACTAATAACCTTGGTTAATAATAATGGATTGGTTGTTGTAAATATTTTTAATTGGGAAATAATGGTAGGGTGTGATAGCTAACTGTGAAGGTGGGAGTTCAATGAATAAACACTAACTCTTGTTTACCAACATGTGGGGTAGGGCATGGTGACCTTTTTATGATACTCATAAGGTACATGAGAATCCTCTAAGTACATTGTACATATATATCATGGAGAGTGAAGGGTACATAGAAATCCTTAACTATTCTGGTATCTTGAGTTCATACGGCTACACGCCTTGGGGCCTGTTTAGGGGGTTACACTTGACCCATATAGCCCATGGGTTATTTTAGGGTGGTTCAGCTTAACATACCCAGGTTAAAGGTTTTGAATATATACTAAACCCGGCTCTCTTTCCCGGCATGGTTATATATATATACGGTTTGTGTGCATATATATGGTTTTACTTGGTTTTATTAAATAGAATTATTTTATCATTATCTGAGTTTATGCTAGAGTTTATGCGCTAACCTATCTTCGGGAAGCTGTATCCCCATGCAATACAGGAACTGGTCGTTCCACTCCTCCTACTCAGTATTCAGACATTCAGGGGTCAGCTTTGGATTGAAGTGGTGAGTTTCTATTTTTTCAAAAGGCTCAATTTCATGGATGTTATTTCATATGTTGATTTATTTATGGATATTGGATTTGGCTATGGTTTGGGGCATGTTCCAATTGGATTTTGGTATTTTTTTGGTTAGAGGCTTTTGTGGAACTACTATAGGTTGGAATGGGTGGTATCGGTATGGGTGTCTACCTTATTATCAGCATTGGTATTAAGGATGACATCATTGGACAAAATTTCTCACTGTTCTATTGTATTTCATTTTGGGATTATATATTTAATTATTAATGAAACTTATTTAGTTATGGTCAGATTTATAGTTTTGGTTTGGTTTGGTATGGTTGGAAGGTTGGTATGGGATGGTTACACTCGATTGGGTCGGTTACAATCGTGATCCTATCCTAGAGTCTTCTTATAAGCTATTACACTATCTTGTTATATGCCTGAAATTCAGCCAATACACGACAGGCGACTGGAGGTTGGGTTGGGTAGCGGGGAAGGCCTTCGATCCTGGTCAGACTTGGGATGCCCATTACGACAAGGTCCCTAGTTGGGTCATGTCAAGTTGGTATCAGAACTTTAGGTTTATGATCAATTTGGAGTCCATAAAGCCATGTCTAGTAGATTCTTTTTTATGGGTGTGTAGTGCATTACATTCATAAGACAGAGGCTACATGGCATTTAGGAATGTTTCACTTTCTTGGTATTCTATTTTCAAGCTTGGAGTCCAAGTCCTGGAATCTTCTCCAATCCTTGTTTGTTCAGACGATCTGGAATACAAGGTATTTTTTTTGTCCCATCTAGGGATGATGTTGATGGTGTACGTCCTACATCTAGAGTTTTCACTCGATATCAGGGTCCTATGCTTGATTATTCTGGAGTTCCCCTGGTTGCTGCTAGTCCTCCTCAGGGTGAGGTTACTAATGCAGAATTTCGATAGAATATTCATACTATTGCTCAGTTGGTTGCTGCTCAGGCTGAGCGGGATACGTCTGGTAGGTTGTCTGCTGAGGCCGCAAGGGTTGGCCAATTTATGAAACTAAATTCTCCTACTTTTATTGGTTTAAAGATGGAGGAGGATCCTCAGGGTGATATAGGTCACAAATATAGAAGGTGTAAATTTTGTAGCTTATCAGCTTAAGGATGTTGCATACCAATGGTACGAGGAATGGGATATTGATGGAGGTTATGTAGAGAAGTTATTCTTATGTGATGTTTTTTATAATGCTTTTCTTGATTGTTTCTTTTCGTAGGTGCTGAGGGAAGCAAAGATAGAGGAGTTTGTGAATCTCAAGCAAAGTAAAATGTCTGTCGAGGAATATACCTTGATGTTTCATTAGCTGTCAAGGTATGCTCCTGATTTGGCGGCTGAAATGAGGGAGAGGATGTAAAAATTCACTTCTGGCCTATCTCGAGATCTGATCCTTAAAAGCAAAACTGCTTTGTTCATCAACGATATGAATATTTTGAGGTTGGTTGTCCACATATAGCAAGTGGAGGATGAAAAGAGGAAACAGGCAGAGATTGGGGAAATGCAGGGTAAGGGAAGCAGTTTCTCTGAGCAGAGTGGAGCTCAGCATTAGGGTAGTCAAGACGGAGGCAAATGGTTGAAGAAAAAATGGGGGAGTTCTAGTTCCTTTTCTACTGCTAGTGCTCCGTACTTGAGTTAGTTGAGTGACTGGCGTCTGCAAGGTTATGATAATTTCCAGGCATAAAGTGCCCAATCTCAGGTGAGTGAGGGTCAATCGGCTTCTTCATACCCTCCTTACTAGTTTTGTGGTCGTGTTCATTGGGGCTATTATGATGAAGTGATAACGCCAACTTACACGTCAATTTAGTGCAAGGCGGTCGTCGTCAATATATTTACCCAACTTTTAGAGTCGAGGTCGAATCCATAGGGAACAATGTGAGTGACAATTAAACTAATTTGAAACTATAGCTACAAGTTGAATTCAAACAAATGATACGAAAAGATAAAATGGGGGTTTTGGAGATTGGCAAATAATTGTTGGTCACTTTAGTTTCAGTGTTTGTAATCAAGAGTTTATGAAAAACCAGAATTATGTTCACTATGGGTTTTGGTACTTGACAGATGCTAATAGTGATTCAACATTCTCACGATAGGTAGGAACAACAGATTGTCTTTATCGAAGTTATGCCTAAATGTCTCTCGACCTACTTAAGCATTTAATTACCTAATCCTCTCAGACTTAGGGAATTTATATTCACTGACCAGACTTCACCTCCGGTTAATTAACCTTGTTACAACGTCAATTATTAAACAGAAGGTTAGTAGATTCCAAGTCCCTGTCAATAATTCACTTCCTACTATATTTGATTTATTATCTAAAGTAAATCAAAGCAGGTGCTATCTATCGTTTACAACCAATATACAATAATTAAAACCTCAAAATTATCAAGGAGTCCTATTACTTTGAGAATCTTGAAGACTTAGAAACTTACCAAGACCTAACCCATAGATCCCATAATTTGTGTTAAAGGGATTTAGCCATTCATAATGTAATAATTGATACAACAAGTTGAATTCATAATTTGAAAGATGAACCTACAGCAAGATGAATAGCAACAAGTGTTTCTCAGATTAGATCAAAGTAAATATCCCAAAATATTTATGATAATCTTTTCAAAGTTAATTGTTTTGTTCATGCCAAGAAACTAGAGAGAAGAACAAAATACATACATTGTAAAAATAGGTTCCGAATGTTGAGTACCCAGATATGTTCTGCCTCCCGATATGTTCAGCCTCATTTTATAATTAAAAAACCCTAACATATGCTTTCAATACTTCATCCTAATTATGGAAACAAAATCACAGAGTTTAGTAATTTCTTGGATAGGTGATGACATTTTGTGATGCCTTATCAGGAGTATGACGACTTATCACAGATGTCATCAGCTCTTCTTTTCTATTGACATTCGCTGCCTTAGGCTGACGATGAAGCGAGATGACTTATTAGATCTTTGATGACTTATCATAGATGTCATCGATGATTTACTTTAGCTCTTATGTTCTGACTTAGGATAACATCAATCTTGAAGGCTTATCAAAACTGTAACGACATATCAGACAATGTCATCACTTCTTCACCTCAGCTTCCATGTTCTGTCTAAGGCTGACGGCAACTCTGACGGCTTATCACAAGGATAATGGCTTATCACATGTCGTCGTAACTTCTTCTAACTGAATCCCATTCTCTGTTTAAGGATGACAATGAAGCTGATAACCCATCAGAGCGCTAACGACTTATTAAGAATATTGTCAGCCACACTTCTCTTCTAGTTGCTTCAGATTTCAACTCTTTTACTTCCATCATTGTTGGTTCTCTTGCCTCTTGACCTCCACTGCAAAATCAAAGATAAAATAATAAAAAATGAACAAAGTTACTTTAGACTTTGCAATTATTCTCAGTTAAAAGCCTCAAATGTGTTACCATCTGCTCACACATCAACACCCTCAACTTAAAACAATTGCTTGTCCTCAAGCAACTAAAACACAACCAAGAGGATGCAAAGTACATTCGGCAGTCAACCATCTATATTATCTCAAACATCTTCACCTTCTCCAAGGTTAATTAATTTAAAAACAACTATGTATATTATTGAAGAACAACAATGTGACACACAGGAATCGAGATATGGCATAAATTATGCAATAGAAACCATTCATGTACCAAGATTACACTATCCAAACAAGTTAGCAACGTAACCAGTGCGCCCTCAGTACAAAGTAGTCCCACTTCACTTTTATCAAACATCACATATGTAACCATGGGGACAGTAAAAAAACACTCACTCTCAGAAGAAATTTCCAATCAATGTATGCCAAACACCATAGGCTTTCCCTTATTTTCATTACCAAGATTTTCAGACAGGTCAGCTAGGATCACTATAGGTCTTCTCTTTGGCTTGTAATGTAGGCTAGGGGCTGGTATAATACTCGATGATATTTAAAGTGACTAAGCCTCCTTGACGCTACAATAGCTTTTGGGGTCTCACTTATTAACCTTTTTCTATTTTTCTCTTTTCTTGATCACACATATTCAGGATGGGTGCGGTCTTTTCCGCAATCACTTTTTTTTCACAACTTTTCTTTTCTTGTTCTTTTCCACCGCACCCAGCATTTTATTGTTTCTTTTTATTATACCTTTCTTCATACTCATTTTATATCACACACCCTTATGATAGCCACCCTTAATTAGGCTATTTGCCTAAGTCAAAGTGCACAATGTCCAAGGAGGACTAGGGCCAAAATAGGTTCATTATGATATAAATGGGAAGATGATAGGTATAGCAAAAAAAATAAGCATTCAGGCTTAACATCAGGATTAAGGGATATTATTTACACATAGAAGGTCATTTAGGCTAAAAGTGGACTAATATCAACAATGACCTATGATCCTTTCCCAACCGCTATCCTACAACCAAGGCAAGACCAACCAGACAAGTTCTGGATTTAACACACAACTGGAACTAGGTAGTATCTCACACACACATGGCACAAAGATACATCACAAGCTAATACCCATTCGGTTCATGCAATTGTTTAGCAATGGTTATCATGTCACTAGTACTAATGCCATAACAAGATACATAGTGGTCACACATAAATGCATATCACACAGTTATAAACAGACCATTGGAGAGGTTTAAAAATCAACAAAAATATGTTAACTGCCTAAGGTACTTGTATTTCTTCTAGTCAACTACAATATTTTACAACAAATCACAATACGCCTAAATATGCCGGCTCTACTAGGAACAAGACTCCGAGGAAAAGAGGCACGACAATAAAAACCCCAAGAGGACAACAATATCCACAAGTAGCCCCACCCTCAACTTAAAATCATGCAATGTCCCCAATGTGTCAAACCAAAGCAAGAGAGTTAGAAATATACCTGTGGCACCATGGGTGCAAAGAACTGATGTCAATCACATAATAAGAATACAAACAACAAAATACCTTGGGTTTTCTCCCAAGCAGCACCTGATTTAATATCGCAGCACGACCTAACTTAGTTTTTTCCTCTACCTTGAGGATATAAATTTCACCCCCAACTTAGAGTCCATCTTCTTGCCTCGATCATAGGGGGTGGTACAATAATTAAGAATTCGAGTAATGGATTGAGTGTGGTAAACCACTCGGACTTAAATATGAGGTATGTTTTTATGTTGCTTATCAAGTGTAAAATAAAGAATATAGGATTTGTGTTCCTCATATTCACACTCTTTTACTATTTTAGATGATTCTACAGACAAGATATCATCTAAACATAATGTGAAAAAATGCTTTGAGTGAGGCCCAACTAATTCTACTTCAAAATTTACACTATCTACTACACACTCATTTTTATTCACCTTCTTAATGTCAGTCTCAAGATTGAGATGGCAATAGAGTGGCTATGATTATTGTGTTTTCTCCACAAATTGGCTAATGTCATCCTCATATTCTTCTTTGTTTAGCCATTATAGGCATGGTGGCAGTGGTAACTCCTTCACCTCTGCCCACAACTATGCTTGATTCTCTAAAATTCATTTCATTAATTTGTTCGTTTGAATTATGATAGCACACAAATCTTCAAAATGATCACTTTGACCACAAGCCAAACACAAAGTTACAGTCTATTCCCCAGTTAGAACAGTGTTCGTATTATATTGTGAAAGTCCCCCACAATAATAACAAGAATCGTCATCACTCAAAAAACCATCTATCCAGACTGACATCTCAAGAAATGTGTGAGAAAAAAAATAAAAAAAGGAAATAAAAATAAAAAAAATAAACTAAACAAATATTTACAAGTTTGAATTCAAGAAAGTAGGCTAAAATTCCAAACCAACTTAATACGCCAAATTGTTCCCAGACAACGGCGCTATTTTGGATAACACTCAACTTACACGTTAATTTAGTGCAAGGCGTTCATCATCAATATATTAACCCAACTTTTAGAGTCGAGGTCAAATCCACAGAGAACAATGTAAGTGGTGATTAAACTAATTTGAAACTATAGCTACAAGTTGAATTCAAACAAATGATACAAAAAGATAAAATGAGGGTTTTGGAGATTAGCAAATAATTGTTGGTCACTTTAGTTTCAGTGTTTGTAATCAAGAGTTTATGGAAAACCAGAATTATATTCACTATGGTTTTTGGTACTTAACAGATGCTAATAGTGTTTCAAGATTCTCACGATAGAGAGGAACAACAGATTGTCTTTATCAAAGTTATGCCTAAATATCTCTCGACCTACTTAACATTTAATTACCTAATCCTCTCGAACTTAGGAAATTTATATTCACTGACCAGACTTTACCTTAAGTTAATTAACCTTGTTACAATGTCAATTATTAAACAGAAGGTTGGTAGCTTCCAAGTCTCTATCAATAATTCACTTCCTACTATAGTTGATTCTTATCTCAAGCAAATCAAAGCAGGTGCTATATATTATTTGCAACGAAAAGACAATAATTAAAACCTTGGAATTATCAAGGAGTCCTATTACCTTTAGAATCTTGAACACTTAGCAACTTACCAAGACCTAACCTATAGATCCCATAATTCGGGTTAAAGTGATTTAGCCACTCATAATGTAATAATCGATACAACAAGTTGAATTTATAATTTGAAAGATGAACTTACAGTAAGATGAATAGCAACAAATGTTTCTCAATTAGATCAGAGTAGAAATCCCAAAATATTTATGATAATCTCTTCAACGTTAATTATTTTGTTCAAGCCAAAAAACTAGAGAGAAGAAAAAAATACATGCATTGCAAAAATAGGTTCCGAATGTCGAATACCCCGATATATTCCGACTCCTCATATGTTCAGCCTCCTTTTATAATTAGAAAACCCTAACATATACTTTAAATACTTCTTCCTAATTATGGAAACAAAATCACAGAGTTTAGTAATTTCTTAGACAGGTGACAACATTTTGAGACGCCTTATCTGGAGTCTGACAACTTATCCCAAATATCATTAGTTCCTCTTCACTTTTGACATTCACTACCTTAGGCTAACAATGAAGCAGGATGGCTTATCAGATCTTTGATGACTTAGAACAGATGTTGTCGATGATTTACTTCAGCTTTCATGTTCTGCCTTAGGCTAACAACAATCTTGATGGCTTATCAAAATTGTGACGACATATCAGACAATGTCGTTACTTCTCCACCTCAGCTCCCATGTTCTGTCTAAGGTTGATGGTAACTCTGATGGCTTATCACAAGGCTGACAACTTATCACATGTCGTCGTTACTTCTTCAAATTGAATCTCATTCTCTGTTTAAGGCTGACGATGAAGCTAATAACCTATTAAAGTGATGATGACTTATCAAGAACGTCATCAGCCACACTTCTCTTCTATTTACTTTAGATTTTAACTCTTTTACTTTTATCATTGTTGGTTCTTTTTCCTCTTAACTTCCACTGCAAAATCAAAGATAAAATAATCAAAAAAGACAAAAGTTGCTTAAGACTTTGCAATTGTTCTCATTTAAAAGCCTCAAATATGTTAGCATCTAGTCACATATCATGAAGGCAGGGATAAGTATCTTAAATATGGCTAGCCAGGCTATATGCTCAGGAATTATCTAGTCAAAAAGGGTGCATTGGGAGTGGTCAAAGCTCAAGTTACTTCACCTTCTGCTCCTACACCTAGTGGTGCAGCTTTGGCTTTTATTCCTGCTTCTAGCACCGGCATATACCAAAAAAGGTTATATGATCTTGCATCTCGATGAGAATTTGAGGCTTCAACTGATGTTGTTAATGGTATATTACAATTATTTTCTCATGACGTGTATTGTCTGCTTGACCTAGGGTCCATTCTTTCCTATATGACCCCATATATGGCTGTATGATTTGGTTATGATCTTGAGGTTATTTTGGATCCTTTTTTGTATCTACCCTAGTAGGTGACTTGGTTATTGCTAAAAGAGTCTATAGGGGATGTGTGGTATCTGTTGGTAGCAAAAGACTTTGTTAGATCTATTTGAGATGGATATGGTAGATTTTGACGTTATTTTGGGGATGGATTGGATACACTTTTATTATGCATCCTTGGATTGTCGGACCCATAAGGTTGTCTTCAGGTTCCCCAGTGAACCAGTTATAGAGCGAGAGTATGGTTCCCTAGATCCTAGGAGGAGGTTTATTTTTTATTCTAGAGCTTAGAGGTTAATCTCTAAAGGTTGTCTTTACCACTTGGTCTGGGTTAAAGATTCTAACTCGGAAGGTCCTTCTCTATATTTATTTTTGGTGGTAAATGAGTTTCCTGAGTTCTTTTCGGATGATCTTCCTAGTGTTCCTCTAGATAAAGAAATAGATTTTGGTATTGATTTGGTTCCGAACCCTAGTCCAATATCTATTCTTACTTATATAATGGCTTCGGCTGAGTTGAGGGAACTCAAGGAGAAACTTAAGAATCTTCTAAATAAGGTATTTATTCATCCTAGTGTATCCCCATGGGGTGCACCGGTGTTGTTCGTGCACAAGAAGGATGGTTCTCTTTGGATGTGTATTGACTATTATCAGCTGAATAAGGTTATGGTCAAGAACAAGTATCCTCTTCCAAGGATAGATAACTTGTTTGATCAGTTGCAAGGTGCCAAGTTTTTCTCTAAGATAGCTCTTCGATCTAGGTATCATCAACTTAAGAATAGGGAGGAGGATATCCCTAAGACAAATTTTCGTACTCTGTATAGGAAATTTGAGTTCTTGGTAATGTCATTTGGTTTGACTCATGCTCTGACAATATTTATGGATTTGATGAACAGGGTTTTCAGGTAGTTCTTGGATCTCTTTGTCATTGTATTTATTGATGACATTCTAGTTTATTCCAAGAGTAAGGTAGATCATACTAATCAATTGTATGCCAAGTTCTCCAAGTGTGAGTTTTGGTTGAACGTTGTGACTTTCTTGGTCATATTATTTTGAGTGAGGGGATCATAGGGGATTCTCAAAAGGTGACTATGGTTAAAATATGGCCTAGGCCCATGACTCAAACTGACATTTGGAGCTTCTTGGGTTTGACTGAGTATTATTAGCGGTTTCCGGAAAGCTTTTTGGTGATAGGTGCTCCTTTGACCAAATTAACTCAGAAGAAGTTTAAGTTTTCATGGTTGGATGCTTATGAGGGGAGTTTTGAGAAGCTTAAGGATAAGCTAACTTTGGCTTTGATTTTGATATTGCCATAAGGTAGTGAGGGGTTTGTGGGTTATTATGATGCATCTAGGATGGGGATTGGTTTGTATTGATGCAGTATGAGAAGTTGATTACCTATGCTTCTAGTCATTTGAAGATGCATGAGAGGAATTATCCTACTCATGATTTATAGCCTTTGGCGGTGGTTTTTTCTTTGAAAACCTGGTGGTATTTTTTGTATTAAGTGCACGTGGAAATCTTTTTTGATCATTAGAGTCTACAATATATGTTCACTTAGAACGAGCTAAATCTTAGATAGAGTAGATAGTTTGAGCTTCTCAAGAACTGTGATATGAGTCTTTACTATCACCTAGGTAAGGCTAACATGGTTGCTGATACTCTTAGCAGGTTATCCATGTGGAGTTTGGCTCATGTGGAGAAATAAAAATGAGAATTGGTGAAGGATATTCACCGCTTGGCCAATCTTATAGTTCATCTCTTAGACTCCAAGAATGGTGGTGTGATAGTTCAGGAAGTGGTTAGGTTGTCTCTTGGTAAAGAGGTTAAGGAGAAACAAGTGCTTGATCCTATATTAATAAAAATCAAGGGTGAAGTTGGTGGATAAAAGGTGATGGTCTTTGAGATTTGTGGTGATGGTACTTTGAGGTACCAAGGGAGGTTGTACATTCTTGATGTCGATGGTTTGTGGTAAAAACTCTTGGTTGAGGCACATAAATCACGCTACGTTGTACATCCTGGCTCAACTAAGATGTATCATGATCTAAAGGTGATGTATTATTAGAATGGTCTAAAAAGAGATATGAATAATTTTATGGACAAATGCATAGTGTGTCAACGAGTTGAAGTTGAGCACATGAGACCTGGTGGGTTGTATCAAGAGATTGATTTGCCCGAGTGAAAATGGAAAGTAATCAATATAGATTTTGTTACTGGTCTTCCTTAGATTGGAACTAATTTTATTCAATTTGGGTCATTATATATAAGATGATGAAGTCTGCTCAATTCTTGCAGGTGCGGACCAACTTTTTAGTTGAGGACTATGCACGGTCGTATCCTTAGGAGATTTTGAAGCTGTATAGGGTATCTACTTTGATTATCTCTAATCATGGTATACTATTTTCATCTTTTCTCTGGCGATCTTTTTAGAAAGGGTTGGGTACTAAGATTAGTCTGAGTACTGCTTTCCATCCGCAGATGGATGGGCAAGTGGAGAGGATAATTCAGACATTGGAGGATATGCTTTGGGTATGTGTGTTATATTATGGTGGCAATTGGGTTGAGCATCTGCCTTTGGTATAGTTTGCTTATAGCAATAACTATCATTCTAGTATTAGTATGACCCCTTTTGAGGCATTGTATGGTTGGAGGTATAGATCTCTTATTGGTTGATTCGAGCTTTGTGAGGCAGATATGTTTGATCTAAATTTGGTCTATTAGGCCATGGAAAAGGTGAAAGTGATTTAGGATAAACTTAGGGCTACCCAAAGTTGCAAAAAGTCCTATGCAGATGTAAAGAGTAGAGACTTAGAGTTTGAGATTGAGGATAGGGTGTTCTTAAAGGTATCTCCCATGAAGGGAGTAATGCAGTTTAGTAAAAAGAAGAATCTCAATCCCCGGTATATTGGTCCTTACGTGGTTCTACAAAGGGTTGGTAATATGGATTATAAATTTGAGTTGCCTTCTAGTTTGAGCTTAATTCATCCGATATTTCATATTTCTATGTTAAGGAAGTGCCTTGGTGATCCTTCTTCAATTGTTCCTTTGGGGGGGTTGAGAATCTCAGACTCTGTCTTATGAAGATGTCCTGATTGAGATCTTCAATAGTTAGGTTTGTCGATTATAGGACAAGAAGGTGGCTTCAGTTAAGGTTCTTTTTGTAGAACCATAAGGTGGAAGAATTTGAATGAGAAGCAGAGAAGGATATCAAGCCCAAGTATCCGTATTTATTTTCCGCTGCTAGGATTCGTGCAGATGTATGCGTGCTTCAACACATCTTTATATTCTGTGTTTGTTAAAGGAAAGATTAATATCTTTATATCTTTGTTTTCAAACGTTGTTAAGGTATTAAAGAATGTTTGATAATTAAAATGGATTGTGCTTGTGGTTACCCCTACCTTGTCTATCATTCGAGGTTGAAAGTTCCTAGTAGAGGAGACTGAAACACCCTAGTTTTTGAACCTTAGAAAATTTCTTAGATTTCTGGTTTTTGGCATGATACAACTTATGGAATGAGTCATACACTTGGGTATGGGTGTTATGGTCCAGTCGTATACTGATCAGTGTTGGTTGGTGAGTTGGATTTGGTTTATGGAATGGGTACGATTTGGGTGGTACGAGTCATATCGGTGTATACGGGTTGTTTCGCTACTTCACTTAACCTTATACTTGGTAACTTAAGTTTGATCTGATTATGAGTGACTCACCATGAGTCGTAAGCCAGGGTACAAGTCGTACCATAAACTCATATGGGGGTCAATGTTCAAACCTCCTAAAATTCTGTTTTTCCAGGGGTACGGTTTATGGGTAATAGTCATACACTTGGATACGACATGGTTTGAGTGTGTCGTACCTTGGACAACATTGGGTCTAAGGGGTATCCTAGGGTACGAGAGGTGGGTACCACTTGTATAGTATGGGTACGACTCATAAGGGTCAGTCGTACCCTATGAAGGAAATTAGGTGCAGTTTAAGTGAGGGCAATCTGGATATTTCCCTACTTATCCTAATGAGGTTCCACGACTTATATTACATATGGGAGGTTATTTTCGCTACTATTCTATTCTTAAACACTTAGAAAACACTCTAAAATCCTCTCTAGAGTTCTTGGGCAATGGAAGCTAGGGTTTCATCTTAAGGAGTAAATTGGTGCTTGTCTTAGTGATATATCTCCATCATCATTTTGGTTTAAGGCATGTTCTCTTTTCTCATTGTTAGATCCAACTAAAGGCATGGATTTTATACAATGTTTTCATGATTTGAATGTTGCATGATTTTGGGTTTGCAAATATGATTTGGGGGTTTTGGTTATAAATGCTGGTTATGGTTTTCATATGCTTTCGTTATGTTTTAATGGTACTTTTGGATAATTGGATTAATGGTTATTGATAATGGATTTTGCTTTCGGAAATACTATGCTCCCAATATGTTTGGTAAAATGCCTATGATAATGATTTCACTATGTAATTGGATTTCTAAAGGAACTATTTCATGGTTTGAACTTGGTAATGGAATCCTAAATGCTTTAAATACTTTTGAAATGGTTTTTCTATAAACATACTTGTGGGGTACAAGGGAATCCAATAAGTTAATATGGTAATGAATACTTGTGGGGTATATGGGAATCCCTCAATTTAATTGGATAAACTGGTCTATGGGTACATGGGAATCCCTTGGCCACAAAAAGGTTTGGCTAAGGACATTACATGCAAGTTATAGTCGTTATGACGATACCTCTACTTATAGACTTGGTTAATAATAATATTTTAGTTTTTGGAAATGGTTTTAATTGGCCGATAATGACAAGGTGTGATAGCTAACCGGGAAGGTGGGAGTTTAATGAACAAACACTGGAAACTCATGATTGCCGACATGAGGGGTAGGGCATGTGACTCTTTTATGATACTCATGCGGTGCACGAGAGTCCTCTAAGTATGTTGTACATATGTATCAAAGAGTGAAGGGTACATGGGAATCCTCAACTCTTATGGTATCTCCGATTCGTACGGGTACATGCATCAAGGCCCATTTGGGGGGTTACACTGGACCCATATATCCCATGGGTGGTTGTAGGATAATTTAATTTCACATACCCAGGTTAAAGGTTTTAAATGCATGTTAAACCCAGTTCCCTTTCCCGACATGGTTATATATATGTATGGTTTGTGTGCATATGCATGGTTTTATTAAATGGAATTATTTTATCCTTATCTTGAGTTCATGCTAGCGTTTAAGCACTAACTCATCTTCGGGCGGCTGTATCCAATTATGATGCAGGAACCGGCCGTTCCACTCCTCCTGCTTAGCATTCAGACATTCAGTGGTCAGCTTTGGATTAAAGTAATGAGCTTCAATCTTTTTGAAAGGCTCCATTTCATGGATGTAATTTTATACTTTGATTTATTTATGGATATTGGTTTTGTCTATGGTTGGGGGCATGTACCAACCGGATTTTGGTATTCTTTTGGTTAGAGGATTTTGTGGAACTACTATAGGAAGGAATAGGCGGGATCGGTATGGGTGTTAGCCTTAGTATTGCCATTGGTATTAGGGCTAACATCATTAAACAAAATTTCTCTCTGTTCCATCATACTTCATTTTGGGATTATATATTTAATTATTAATAAAACTTATTTATTTATGGTCATATTTATGGTTTTGGTTTGGTTTGGTTTGGTATGGTTAGACGATTGGTATAGGATGGTTAGACCGTTTGTTTCTGTCACGGTCTTCATCCTATCCTAGTATCTTTATATGAGCTGTTACACTATCTTCTTATATTCTCGAAATTCTGCCAACTCAGGGCAGGCGACTAGAGATTGGGTTGGCTAGCGAGGGTAGTCCACGATCCTAATCAGACTTGGGATGCCCATTACGACAAAGCCCCAGGTCGGGTCATGTCAAGTGCCTAGGTATGACTTACTATCCTCACTTTATTTATTTTTATAGCACTGAGGGCTGCGCAATAATTTTTGCTGGGGGTGGGGGTTATTTGAAAAAATCTAGGAGTAGCTGAAATGTATAAGTAGCTAAAATTGAAAGTCTCTTATGACTTGCAGGTTTAGTGCGGGCAGCTGAGATAGAGAGAAAATTATTGCTCCTATTGCAGCAGATTATTTTTGAAAAAATTTCATTTGTAATGAAAAATTGTTATTTTGATTGATTTGTCGTTTGTGAAACACTACTGATTTGAAATGAGTATGATGAAATCTGTGTTTGATGGAATTGTGTTGAAAAATTGACCCTTTCGGATTTTTTTTGTTATGACTGTGTGATGAGGATATCTGTATGAAACTGTTGTGAATCTATAAATGGCATTAGGATTAGTGATAGAACAATTAGGGAAAAATAATTGTATAGCCGGATCACTAGAACACAGTAGTGTAACCCTGTGCAAGTGCGTGTGAGGAATACTGAGTTCCCGGTGTGTCGGAATCTAGAACTTGCCCGATTTCTGTTACCTAGGTCTAGGATAGTCAAGTAGGAAGTAATCATAGGCCCTTTTTGTGTGAGTAAACTTGAGCCTAAAATTCCCTAACCAAATGAATGAATACCTTTGATCCAAATATTTGAGCCTGAATAGACCAATTTTATTGTTTACACCTATTTCACCTTCTCGTTTACCTTACAATGAACCTGTTTTGGCCCTGGTCCTCTTTGGATACTGTGTACCTCAACTTAGGCAAATCGCCTAAGTTGAGGGTGGCTATTATAGGGGTGCTTAGGAGAAAATAAGTATGAAAAAAGTGTAGAATAAAAATAGTTTAAACTTGAGTAGGTGTAGTGAAAATGAGAGAAAAAAAGTTGCAACGAAAAGCAAAAGAAAAAGAAAGGATGAATAAAAGTTAGAAAACCACACTTGGCCTAATTAGAATTTGCATAAAGCAAAAAGGAAGACATAAGGGTTGAAATTAAAAGGAAGAAATGGAAGAATAAGTGGACCTCGAGAAATGCATAGTGTCCAGGATGCTTAGTCACTAAGTAAATCCCAAAGGATATCATACCAACCTCCGACCTGTGTTACAAGCCGAATAAAGTCCTATACTAATCCTACCATGACTATTTGAAAACTTAGGAAAAGATCATTAGGGCAAGCCTATGGTATTTGGTATACACCGGTGATGCTTCTTTGTGAGTGAGAAAGTCATTTGTTATATCCTAGAATAAATTGATTGATCTATACTGAGAGTGAATGGAATTTCTTTGACTGTGAGCATACATGGGTTAGTTACTAGGTTGCTAGATTGTTTGATGAATGTAATTTGTGTCTATGCCCAGTTGTCTATTGCCATTGTAATGCCTTCTTTGGATTCCCTTATATTTCTACGTCTACTAAATCATTATATGCAGTTTGAGTTTTAAAAGTTTGGTGTAAAAGGGGATTGACAAGATTGAAATCGAGTTCAAAATCACTGAATTGGGTAGCTTAAGAACTTCCTGTTTTAGCATCGTCTTTGTATTGGAAAATAGATTGTCGTTTTATTTGCCTGAGGACATGCAAAAGTCTAAGTTGAGGGTGTTGATATGGCGTGGAAACACAACACTTTCGATATTTAAAACTGAAAATTTATGCGTGAACTTGGGATATTTTGTTAGATATGTGAACTTTGGTGTATATTGCAGGTAAAACAGGTCTACAACAGCGTTGGAATGAAAAGAGAAGATAAAGACCTGAAAAGACCAATTATGATAAAGATACAAGCCAGCTCACGAGTTGTAAACACCTGATACAACTCGTATGCTGAATCGTTTGGAAAACAGAACCAAAAGACAATAAGAAGAACCAAGTATGGGAAAGATAAGACTAAAGTATCCAAGTCTTAAGCTAGGATACGAGTCGTATAGAGAAGTCATAAGCATAGCAGAACGTAAGATACTACTATAGAGTTTAAGTTTCAGAAGTATACGATTCAGAAGTCTAATTATGACTTGTATAGGGAAATCATACACAAACCAATGTTCAAAACTTGGAAAGACAAAAATCCTAGGTGGATACGATTGAAGGACACCAGTCGTACACTCAAGTATGACTCATAAGCAGAAGTTGTATGTTGAACATAAAGTCAAAGACTTGGGAGAAAAGACACTAGAATGGATACGAGAAGTCAGGGTATGACTCATATGATGCCGATACAAGTGAAGACCTACTCATACCAACTACCGACATAACCTTACCTTTCCCTTTTTATTAGGATTCTTATGTTATTTTGAGATACTATAAATAACCTAGGATTTATCTTTTATTAGGTTACACATTCTTATCATATGAGACAATACTTTTAATACTTTAACCTAGGATATATCTTTTATTAGGTTACACATTCTTATCATAGGAGACAATACTTTACAATACTTTTACAATTATTCTTGAGATTTTTGGTTTTATTCAATTCAAACCTTTGGAGTTTATTCTTCTTATTCTTGTGAAATTACTATTATTTGTTCTTTATTAATAATCATGGTTTCTTGCACAAACATGAGCGACTAATATCCTTAAATAGGGTTGTGGTAGCCCTGGCGGATTAGCTTCGTAAAGAAAGTATGATACTCATATGTTCTAGGGTTTATGCATGTATCTTAATCTTCTTTACAATAATTCATCTCAAGTAGCTGCAGTAGCTTGAGATAACCTATATTTGCATCCATCCCTAATAAGGAGTTTGTGATTGGGAAAATAAGTTAAGACAGTAATTTGGAATCCTTCTACCTCCACCTTTTAGTCCCCGCGTCTTATCTAATTACTTGAGCCTAATAAGTGAAAGAGAACTGAGGTCATAGAAAGAAGCAACAAGGCGGCGCCCTGAGACCTAATAAGTAAAGGGTGAGATTTATATTTTCACCTAATAAGCAGCTAATTATAGCTATCTTTTAGACTTTATATGCAGAACAGCAGGATAGTTGGGTTGATCACGAGAAAGTTAAGGAGTTAAGAAGCCAAGGGGGAACACAATCCTAGTGTTCGTCTACTATTGTCTACAACTCAAAAGCATTCAAGATTTCGTTACTACTTGCGATTGATACTGAAACCCCCCCTCCCCTATTTACTTTCCTGTACTGCTCGTAGAATACATCAATTTAAGCAACTGTTCACGTTTTCCTTGTGGGATCGACCCTAACCTAGTTGGGTTATTGTATTTGCAATCGACCGCAATATACTTCTATTTGGAGTGTAGTTTTAGGCGACATCACCTGACATATTAGGTTTGGTCATTTAGAGAGTGGCTACTTATTTCCCTATTTTTGCAGCATCATTGGATTATCTTTCAAGCTCAAGCACCTTATCAGTCTTTATAGACCATAAGTGTTTAGGTATGGCATCTGTTCTTTGTATGTCCAACAACGTAGATGATTCTTTCCAACACCAAGAACAACGTAGACTAGGGATTACGAGACTAACTCATTTTGGTGCCGTCTCTTCAACTCATCCTTATAATGAATATGACATTCCCTTAGGTCTGGAATAGATCTCATTTGTGTACCCTCTTCTATCATGATAGTTTGCCTCTTATTATTATCTCACCAGTTGACACATTATTACAGTTAAGGCCTAAATCTAATGGTGGTACCCGAATCCCACACAAAATAAGAAATTTTCGATAAAGTTTATCAGGTGGAGAAAAAATCATAGTAAGCCTTTCCTAGTCTAAAGTTTTTGCTATCATTGGGTTTGAACTATAATCTTGAATTTTTGATTTATAGGGCTTTCTGTTAAAGGCTTTCACTTTTAAAGCTATATAGAAGGATTTACATCCTTCTGGATGAATCCAAGAAATGACTTAGATCTTCTATGGGTCTTCTCAAATCAGGCGCCCATTTAAAGCAGTAGAAGACCAAAAAAAACAAGACAGTTCTAAGAAGAAAGATAAAGGTAGATAATGTAATGGAAGCTCACTTCTAACAATCTCAATGACTTAATCTTACCCTGTTGATGAAAAGGAGACCCTAGTAATTAGGGTTGGTGATAGCAAGGAAAAAATTCTCATAACCATTATAAGTGCCTTGCTTTGTGCTCTCTCGATACTGATCAACCTGTCTAGGATACCCCAACCACTAGGGGTTTCCCCTTAAAGATACTAAGACCTAAACAAATATATTTACCAATTTCCCAGTGCACTATTAATTTGGTTGCTAGCATTCTTGATCAGCCGGTCGTTTATTTGTTTGAGGAATGAGAATGGTCACACTCTAAGTTCCAAAATAAATAAGCTTTTTCTCACGATTAACTGAACCTTCTAACTTTTTTAGGGTTTATAGGACTTAAGAATCTATGGAAAATCACCACTTAAAAGCCTTATGACTGAGTCAAGGCATGCTTCCGCCAAGGTATGTTTTTGTTTTCCTCCTTAGGTTAAGTATTCTGATGCCTATCCTTTTCTTCTTGACATCTATATGTTTCTTTATTTATAGTTCCATATGATTGACTTGGTGTTAATTTAGGGTTCACTGAAATGTTAGAAACAAAGCACTTTTCCCAAGCCTTAGAGTAAACAAAATATAAAGAAAATATAAGTATGGAGACATAAACTTTACCTCCAATCCTATGGTGGTTTATAAGTTAACCATCCTACTAAGGATGGTTAACTCTTCCTCAGTAGTATGATATAAAAACCTAGCTCAATTATACCAAGAAGAGAGCACACCTCTCAATATAAAGAATCTAGGAAAGCGTATATAAGGGAGGCTCTCTCCTTATGTAGTAAAAAGAAAACCTAACAGAACTAGACATCTTTATGAAGATATATAAATAAAAATGTAGTCATGAAAATGATAATCAAGTAATAAGTAAATACAAATGTAAAAATGATAGCACGTTGCAAGGTTTGGAGAAACTAGTATCCATTTATGGAGGTTTCTTTATCCCTTTCAACTTATTTCTCCTAAAGTTAATCATCCCTATTTTGTCTAAGTGTGTAGTTACCTCTAGTATCCTGAGAAGCTATTGGTAGGTGTAGTATTTTTGATCTGCGTCTATCAAGTTACTGTGTTTGGAAAGAGTGCCAGCTAGAAAATTTGCTTATCTGATTATATATGTTTGCACTTAAAATTGTCCAAAAGAGAGGTTAAGTCTTGGAGTTCACATATGTACTAATTAATGCTCCAAGGAGGTATGAAATCTTAATTAATCTATTTGACAGGAAGCTCAGAATTAATCACTAATATGACTCTACTTTATCTATGTTGGATGCACCATGTAATGCTAATAATAGCTGCCTGAATTTTAGCTTGGTTGTTGGATCCCTCACCTAGTGGAGTTCCAAAAGCATAGATCAAATTGCCTTTACTATCTTTAAAAATTCCGCTAGCTCCAATCCTCCTAAAATTATACAAATCACTACCATTTGTATTAAATTTAACCAAAGAAGGAGGAAGTTTTACTCAAGCATACTTGTATTCATCAATTCATATTGACAGGTTTCAATTATGCATAGAAGATCCCTCCAATTTTTTTGGCCAAGTAATGTAAGGGTAAGTAGTCATCAGAAACCTGCTAATATATTCAATAATAGAGAACTTTACTTTTGATGAACTTGATTTTTCCCTCCATATTTATTTGCACACCTATTTTTCCATAAGTTCCAACAAATAAATATTAGAGTAACTTGAAGAATTAGTTTATGCACTTCATTATTGTTATTGACAATCCACCACCTTATAAGAAGATTTCTCAAAGTTGTGACTGTAATACCCTAAGTTTTTAAGATCTAGACTTACCAACTTATAGATAATTGAATAATCTTTCCAATGCCACTAGCCTCGCCTTAATCCGATATCGCGGTAAAGTGCTGTGGCAAATTTACTAAGTCACTGTCAAGCTGCCAGTGACGATGACTCCTTGCCAGACTATACGAGTCATCATGATGACTAGTCATGAAGGAAATTAATATTTAGATGATTTAGTCCAGTGAAGATGACTCCAGTATACGGCTCGTTATCAGTCTAAACAATTCATTAGGACTCATTGTCATAATAGTGAGGAACCAAAGTCTTAGTCCTCTGTTCACGACTTCGGGCCACGACTCATTGTCGACCCTTTGAGTCATATCCTGAGTAGTTGATACTACTTTCATTGATTTTCTTAACAATTTTAGAGGGGTTGTTTGGTCTTTCCACACTCTAACCCCAAAATTACGTCGTCTAGGCTTTCCCAATGCTAGAATATAAGGGAAAACACCCTAAATTCCTCAAAAAGTAAATAATTCAATCGATACTTGCTTGAAATAAGAAAAAAGGGAAATTCTCTTCTGCAAAAGAAAAATTAGGGTTCTTCAATTGCCAACTCTAATTCCAAAGAGTTCTTCAAGGATTCCATCTCCAAGTCTGTGAGATTTCATTAATGGGTCTCCTTTCACCCATTGAGTCCCAAAGAGCACTAAATTCATAAGTTAAATTCACCCTTCAAGTTTAGGGTTCTATGGCAAGCATGAGTTCCATAATTTCTCAATTTATTTCTTGAATTAGACCATGAATATATGTTTCCACATAAGTTTAAGTATTTTTCCATACTCATAATTAGGAAATCCCATTATGTTGATAAATTATTGATCTTTAGGTTTGAATTATGAAATTCCTCATGATGATCATATTTTGACATTGTCATACTTAGTTGAATTCTTCAAAGTTGGTGGGTTATGAACACCCGATATCTAAGGATTCATGCCTACATCAGTTTATACATTATTTAGTACTCCAGATAATGTACATATTGTTATTTTTCATAATACTACTATGTTGAGCATATGAGTTATCTGTGTCATTTTATTAGGGAATAGTACTTAGCACCTAGTAAACACAAGGATGAAGGCTCACCTATCAGTTAGGACTGAGAACTTTAGTAGAAGTTGATGTGGTGTGAAAACAAGACACTTTCAATACTTAAAACTACAAATTTATGCGTAAACTTAGGCTATTTTGTTTGATAATGAACTTTGGTATGAATTACAGGTAAAACAGGTTTACAACAGTGTTGGAATGAAAAGAGAAGAAAAAGACCTAAAAAAAGACCAACTCTGATCAGTATACGAGTCATCCCTTGAGTCATAACCAATCGATATTACTTGTATACTGAATCGTATGAGTAATAGAACAAAAAGCCATAATGAGGAGCCAAGTATGAGGAAGATACGATAAAATTACCCCAGTCGCAGGACATGGTACAAGTCATTTATCGAAGTCGTGAGCATAAAAGAATTAAAGCTATAATCCAAGACTGAAATGTCAAAAGTATAGGAGTTGAAAGTCTGAGTATGACTTGTATAAGGATGTCGTATACAAACCAGTGTTCAAGATTTGAAAAGACTACATCCCTAGGTGGATACGACTTAAGGACACGAGTCGTACACTCAGGTGCACTTGTACTGAGATGTTGTATGCTAAACAGAGAGTTGTAGACTTGGGAAGATTAGACACTGGAATGGATACGACAAGGTAGGGTACGACTCGTAAACTGAGGATATGAGTGAAGACCGAGAAGTACGGACCGCCGACTTAACTTTACCTTTCCTATTTTTAATAGGATTTTTATATTATTATGAGATACTATAAATACCTTATGGTTTATATTTTATTAGGTTACACTCTTGAACGTTCTTTTACATGCTCTAACATTCTTTTACAATTGTTCTTGAGATTTTAGGGTTTATTCAATTAAAAACTTTGGAGTTTATCCACCTTATTCTTCTGCAATTGATTTTATGTGTTCTTCTTTGATAATCATGATTTCTTGCACAAACATGAGCGGCTAATCTCCTTAGCTAGGATTATGGAACCCTGATGAATTAGCTATGAAGAAAAAGTATGAGACATAATTGTTCTAGGGTTTCTATATGTATCTTAATTCTTAATCATAATAATTAAACTCATAGCAGCTGCAGACGCTTGAGAATGCCTGTATTCGCATCCATTCGATAACCAAGAAGCTTGCGGTTAGGAAAAGAAGATTAAGACAGTGATTTAGGATTTGATAATCAAGATTTCCATTTTATCACTTGATCTACCCCAATAAGTGTAACTGAGGTCGTAGCATGGGGCAACAAGGCAACACCAAAACAATAACCAAGTAAAGGGAGAAATTTATCTTATAGCTTACCCGATAGTTGATAAGACTTATCTTGTAAGCTTTGCATGCATAACAACAGAAAAGCTAGGTTGATCACAAAAAACTTAAGCAGTTGAGAGGCCAAGGGAACACAGATGTAGAATTCATCTCATATTAATTACAACTCAAAAGTACTCAAGAATTGGTTATTAGTTGTGATTGATAACAAAATCCCCTTATTTACTTTCCTATAGTGCTCGTGGATTACATCAAGGAAAGAAACTATTTACGTATGGCCTATGGGATAAACCCCAAACTTGTTGGTTTATTATATTTGCAAGCAACCATATTATACTTTTAGTTGAGGTGTAACTTTAGAAGACATCAAATTTTTGTGCCATTGCCCGGGAAGACGGTTGAGTAGTTAATTCAATTGGTGAAGTTCGTGGGTTTTTAATTTTTTGTTTTTGCATTGGCATATCTCTATTTATGCCAATTAGGAGGAGTAGAGGCAACCCCTTACTCCCATTTGATATGATACAAAACCAGAGAGAATTCTTCAAACACTAAGAAGGATGTTAGGACAAGTTCATGAAGGGTTTCAAGATCTCCCACCTTAACGCAGCACCCCTGTGTGCGCCATTAGATCTGCAAAATATTGTAGACTTATAGGCACAACAATGGTTGGATCAAGAACGTAGAGAAGCAGAAGAAGCAAAACTTGCTGTAGAGGCATCAGTAGCTCAGCAAGGAGGACTAGTACGACCGAGATAAGTTGTTGGTCATAGAGTTCAAAGAGGCAGGGCTCCATTTATTCCAGCATATCAACAGTTAGACCCATATGAGGAAGATGAAGAAGATCTGGGTTATGTTGAGCCTACGAAGTTCAGAGCCATTGTTCCTCCTCCATTAGCCCCTAATGTGAAGTTTGATATTACTAGTGCTATGATCTAATTGTTGAATCAGAAGGGTGTGTTTTCGAGACCTTCTAAGGATGACATAAACATGCACCTTACAAATTTTCTCAGGAACTACACGAATTATAATATTCCAGGGGTTGATCAAGAAGCATTAAGATTGAAGTGGTTCCCATTTTATTTCACTAGAGAAGTATCTTTATGGTTAGGGGAACTTCCAAGAGGATCTATCACTACTCGGCATGATTTGAAGACACAGTTTCTGAGCAGATTCTTCCCACATGCATGGATGTTACAGTTGAAGGATGAAATTTACAATTTCAGAAAGCTACCTGCAAAGTTTATGTATGAGTCGTAGTTTCGATTTAAGAACAAGCTTAGCATGGTACCAAATCACAAAATCAAAGGATTTAACTTGTCTGAGATCTACTATCAATCATTCAATGATAGTTCAAGAGCTATGATAGACACTATTTCAGCAGGAGCATTTATGTGTCTTCGCTGGGAAGCTGCACAAGAAATGTTAGATGATATTGCGGTTACCAATAGAGAATAAAATACTCGAGATTCAGAATGTGGTGGTGGTACATATGCTATTGGAGAAACTAATATGTATGGAGCAGTGAAAGACATGGTAGCATAAGAGGCTACATAACTTCATATAGATATTAAATTGCTTACAAAATAATTTGAGTCAATGAGTGCTAAAAAGGTGAAAGCAGTAGTGCCATAGGTTTCTACCTCCAAACCATTCTAGATCAAATATAAATAAGAGGCAAAGTATCTTAATCGTAGATTGGCAGATTTCCAAGCTCAAGGGTAAGGGAATCAAGGTCAGAACTATTGTAATGATAGATATAGAGATAGGAGTAGAGACAGAGATGGTGATTGGCGGCATAAGGATGACTATAAAGAGAAGAGTGACAAATATATTCCACTGGGTAATCGAGATACAGAGTCCAGAATAGAGGCACTTTTGGCCAAGATGGTCAAAAGACAAGAAATTCAAAAGAACTGCTTGAATGATAGCAAAGCCGATCTATCAGGATTGAACCAGAAAGTTGAGTCATATGCTACGATATTTAAGCAGTTAGAACAATATTTTGGTCTGATCTTAGCCATTGTAAATCAGAGACAACCTGGTACTCTTCTAAGTAACACATTAGTCCAAAAATGATAATTAATGTCATACCATTACCACTCGAAGTGGTAAGGTTACTACAGATCCACCAGTACCCACAATTGATAAGTAAAAGAATAAGGATGATCCAGTTAATGTTGGGAGTAACAACAAGCAGAATGAAGGCAAACAGAAGGCTATAGAACCTGTGCTAAAGCCTATTCTAAGACCACTTCCTCCCTACCCACAAAGTTTGAGAAATAAACAAGAAGAAGGTAAGTATTAATTTTTTTATCTATGTTAAAAGAGTTAACTATCAACATACTGCTTGTAGAGGCATTGGAGTAGTTGCCAGGATATGTAAAATTCATAAAGTATTTGATCACTAAGAAAAGGTCAGTCAGTTATGAACCTATTGAAAATGTTCACCATTATAATGCTGTAGTCACTAGATCTTTGGTAGAGAAGAAGAATGATCCTGGAACTTTTACAAAACCTTGCACTATTGGGTTTTTCAACTTTACTCGAGTATTATGTGATTTGGGGGTTAGAATAAACCTCATGCCATTTGTTGTATTCAAATAGTTGGGGTTGTAAGCTACCAAAAACAACTACCACAAGACTATTAATGGTGGATAGGACAGTGAAGAAGCCTGTTGGTATCCCTTATGATGTTTTGGTAAAAGTGTCTTCTTTTATATTTCCTGCTAATTTTGTTATATTAGATTTTAAAGTGGACTTTTAAGTCCCCATTATCTTAGGAAGACAATTTGTGGCTACAAGTAGGATGTTGATTGATCTGGATAAAGTACATCTAATGTTGTGACTGAATGATAAATAGGTGACATTCAACGTATGCAAATTGATGTTGGGTGTATTTATGCATTCTAGCGTTACTATTCTAGCCTTTTTAGCCTTGTTTTAAGGATGATTCTTATGCTATATGTGTTGATAATAATACAAATGATAATTTATGTGTCCAAGTATGTGTTTACAATGTTTAATGGTCTTTTCACATGAGTTTTGATTCAAATTGATCATTTAGAGTTCAACCGAGAAAACTAGTAATACTAGCTTGAGCTAGGTGTTTGTCTAGTCTATCGTGTTGGGTTATAATGAGTTTAATAAGTTAATAAGATTGTTATTATGTATTTATATGTGAAAAAACTTGTTGGTAATGTTCAATGGTCAAATAGATCTATCCAAAGGTCAAAACAATGAGTTAAATATTAAAGTGAAGTTAGCCAATGCTTAGCTCGTGTTTCTAGTTCACCGTTGAGGATGTTGTGTTGTTTTGAGCTCTAAATTGTTGTGTTTAATGCTATAGTATTCTTTTTAAATAGATTATGATGATATATGGAGGATACACAAGCTTCAATCAAGTGAAAACAACTCAAAAAGGCTCCGAATGGCTCAATGAAAGCACAATACAAAAATTGACGCATTTTGGACCCTTGAAATGTCTGGGGCGCATGTGGACTGTAGCAGTATCCAATGGACGTGCGAAAATCACCACTATATTCATAAGATGCCCAAAATAGTGACCAATTGGCGCGTGTAAGTTTTAATGTTGTTTAAGGAGGCGCCGCGATGCAGTGAAATCGCGGAGAGATTCTGGAATTTGACAAGTGCAAATTGGCTCTACACTGCATCGCAGTAATGATCAAAAATAGAAAAAATTACCTAGATGAAGGATAATTATGTGGACACCCAATCCTATTCGGTTTATGACTTGTTTATCATAAATATAACGTGTTAAATAACGTTTTAATCATCTTGGAATCCTTAGATCGATTGCAACAACATTGGAGGCTACCACAACTTATTTTTAGGTATTTATTTCTTTAATTTAGCTTTTTGTATGGTTTTAATCATTCGTACAATTATTTGGATGTTGATTATGACTATGAGTGGATAAAGCTCTCTTTTCGGGGTTGAAGCCAAGAACATAAGTACTGTTATTTTGAATTAAGTTCGTTTGAGTTGCTTATCATTATTGGTTGTTTGTTTATTCTTGTTTTAACTATCTTAAGGATTTGCGACCCTTAGAATACATCAATTTTCTACCTTTTGATCTCGGGAGAGAAAATAGGGAGATAGAAAATGGGAGTAAACAAAGTATGGTTTGTATTTCTTTATTTAATGAGAAATTCAAATTATTATCTAGGAAAGGGATGTACTTAGAGTCCTTACTTGATTCAAATGTAGGATGATAGCTTAAAGAACTTAAGTGGACCATTTCATCCCTGCTCAACGATGTAGCTGTAAGGTTCAACATAGGTAAAGGATTAGATGTTGGGAAACCATAATCATGCAACTAACCCTTCGAATCAACAACCAAGACAAGCAAATTAATGAATCAAGTTGAATAACATAGTATGATTGTTCGAAAGTGCTTTAACCCTAGTTTTTCTCCTATTGATTGTTTCAAGATCTTTTTTTTACACATTGTTTACTTTTCTCAAGTTATAACTTACAAACTCTCTTTTTGGTTACGCTTGCATCAACTAAATCAAAATTGTAAACTAAAATAGAATTATTGTTGGATCAAGTGTCTGTAGGATCGATACTTGGCTTCTTGAAGGCCACTTTACTACTTGATAAGACCATGTAAACTTGCGTGTGCCCTTGGGCACTTTCAAGTTCTTGGCGCCGTTGCTAGGAAATTGTTATTTGGCAACTATTTATTTTAGTTTTACTTTTAGATTTATTTAGTGTTTTTACACTTGGTCTTGTTTTTGTATTCACAGGAAACAAGTTTTAAAGGGTTAATAAGTTGGTAAGGGATATGAATTTGGTAGAACTAAGTCCTAAACCCGAGCAATGCTTCCATCAAAGAAAAAGAGATACAATTCGTCTCCCTCAAATCCTGTAAATAGAAGAATACCAAGTAGTTCCTGCTCCAATGGCTGAAGAACAAGCAGTTTGCAGGACAATTCGAGAAGTGGAAATCCCACTCCCGATAAATTTGACTTCACCCTTTTAGAAACCAGCTAGTGGAGTGAGGTTTGAGCTCAAGAATAATATGGTACAACTGTTGATAAACAGTGGACAGTTCATTGGGCTGACATATGAAGATCCACAAGTTGACTTATAGAACTTTATTGAGCTCACTGACATATTTATTCTGGAAGATGTGAATGCTAACTATGTGAGGATGACATTTTTCCCTTATTCACTTATTGGTGAAGCTAAAAAGTGGTAAAATTTTGAGCCAGCAAATTCAATCACATCATGGGATGGCCGGCTAAAAAGTTCTTTATCAGATTCTTCCTGTATGACAAGAATATAAAATTTCATAATGAGATAGTTAGATTTAAACAGAGGCTAGATGAGAATTTTTAGCATGCTTGGGGATGATTTAAGGCTCCTCTTTGGGACTGTCCACATCACCAACAGTCTAATGAGGTACTTGCTTATACTTTTGTAGAAGCTCTTGATCACAATACAAAGATTTTTCTAGATTCAGCCACAGGTGGTCAGGCGCTGGAATTAATTATGATGATCTGTACATATTGTTAAACCTCATAGCACAAGGAAATCTTGAGTGGCATGGTTATTCTAGGAGTGCTACAAAAAAGTTGCAGGATTATTGAAAGTGGACCAATATACTGCTTTATCAGCTCAGGTTGCAGTATTACATAACATGATAAACACCCAGTTTAGCAGCCTAAAATTAGGAGCTCCACAGCCTACTGCAATAGTCAATACGATTTAGAAAATGAGTGGTTGGTGTGAGGTATGTGGAAATAGTGTCCATTCTGTGGCCATGTGTGCTTCAAATCCAGAATCAATAAAGTATGTGGGCAATGCACAAAGACCAAATTATGGTAACTCCTACAACATAAAGTGGAAGACTTAGTATTGGAATGCACAACAATAGCAAATTCCATAGCCACAAGCCCAAACTAATCAGTCAATTAGCAGTATGGAGGAGATGTTGAAGCAGTTTTAGCTAATCAAGCATAGTTGACTGCGGACATGAAAAATTCGCAAGCTACTCAGAGAATCTTAGAGATTCAAGTGGGGCAGATACAATAAGCATTAAATACTAGGACATAAGGTGGTTTTCCAGAAGATACAAAAAATTCAAAGAAGGTTACGGCAACCACCTTGAGGAGCGGTAAAGATCTTCAAGAAGAACCTCCTAAGGCAACAAAGGAGGTAGATCCAGATTCGACCCCCCAACAAGTTTTTGAAAAAGCTGATGATAAGTCAAAGAAGTTGAGTACTTAAAAAGAAGCAAGTGTCACCACTACCTTTCATCAAAAGAACATGAAGGCTAAGGAGGATGTAATATTTAAGAAGTTCTTTGACACATTCAGAGGGATTCACATTAACTTACTTTTGTTAGATGTTTTGTAGGGTATGCCCAAGTACGTTAAGTACCTGAGGGATATGGTTGCTAATAAGGTGAAATTATAGGATATGAGAGCGATAACACTCATTAAAAAGTATAGCGCTGTAATGACATAGAAATCCCCAAGAAATTGAGAGATCCAAGAAAGTTTAATCTCCCTATCCAAATTAGGAGTAAAATGGTCCACACATTGAGTGACTTAGGGATGAGCATAAATTTGATTCCTCTATCTCTATTTGAAACGTTGGTCTTAGGAAAGCCTAGATCAACCACTCTAGTTTTTCAGCTTGCAAATGGATCTATGGTTTATCTGGAAGAAGTAATTGAGGATGTCCTCATTAAGGTTAATAAATTTATTATTCCTGCTGACTTTATTGTTCTTGATTTTGAGGCAGATGAACAGGTACGAGTCATATTGGGGCATCCATTCTTAGCAATTGGAGGAGCGTTGATTAATGTTAGAGAAGGCATGTGATAAAGAGGTGGTATTTGATATTTACAAAGCACCAACACTAACATCCCATTATAAATATTTGTGTATGATTAATGTGATTGAAGAGGACAAGTGTGGGGTGGTTAATCCACCAAAAACCTCTTCAAACTACCTGATTAAGTAGCCTAAGCTTCTACCACCTAAGCCTAATTTGATTCAAATTAATAATCCTAAAAAGGATGAAGTTGAGGAATCTGCTGCACTTGAAAATTCACACCCAAGAGGGGTAAAGAGAATAAGAAGATGGAGGCCAAGTATGAGAAAGAGGAGGAAGGAATATGTTTGAGTTTAGTTGGGTCTTGCCACGACACTAAATCAAGTGTTACTTAGGAGGTAACCCAAGTTAAGTTGTTATATTTTTTTTTTTTTAGTTTTTTTAGTTTTTATTTCACATAGTTTTTGTTTTTGATTGATTCACAGGTTGATGGGAAGTCTGAGTACCAAAAATTTGAGCTAAGAAGCATGGCAAAAGCTGAGTGTAGGGTCCCATGGATCTTATTTATGAGTAAAGATGCTACTAGCTAGGCCTAGAGGCCTCAGGGAGTATTTCTATCTCTTATTTTTAAATTTACTTTAGGGACAAAGTAGATTTTTAAGTGTGGGGTGGGGAAATTCCTAAATTATGGCTCAATTTAAAATTTTTGTGTGTAAGATATTATTGTTGGTGCTATTTTTAATTGCATGGTGCAAGATTTTCATTTTGTCAAAGCATGTGGAATAAGTGAATTACTACTTTTGAGACTCTTAGGCTCATTTTTGCGACTCTTGTACTTTTTGGCTTAAATTTGAATTCATGCTATTGTTTGGTAGGGAGTCTATGATGATCCAATTAAGTTGACCATGTGCCATGTGCGTGTGAGTTTTTTTTGTATATTCTTTGTTGCATGTGATGTCTAGAATTTATCCGGCGTGTGTGTAAAGCAAAATAAAGAATATGGATTTAGGAGATGATTTAGGCATTTCTTTGTTAGCCTTGTTTTATACCTTCTATTTGTCCTACTGTTTGTGCATTATCCTAGTAAACTCCCCTTGAGCCTTTAGACTTTTCTTTAGTAACCTCATATGTAGACTAATCCCCTTATTTGATAGACCATAATTTGATCCAAAATGCTCCTAAGTGCTTTAATAAAAAAAATTAATTTAGTAAGGAGCTTGAGAAATTAAAGAAGAAAAAAAGGTGAAATTGATGCCCCAAGGTAAGAGTTAATTGTGTTTATATTTGATGTGTGTTGATTGGGAGTGATATAAATGGTGTTATAAATATTCCCATGATTGTAGAAAAATAAAAAATTAAATCTTGAAGGAATAAACAATACACCCACCATGTGTTTGTAAAAATGCTTAAAAGAGATGGGGAAAAATAAAAGATATGGGTGGATGAAAAATTGTAGTTTGGTTGTTGGAGATTGGTTTTAAATGAAAAATGTAGTATATTAAAGAGGTTATAAAGGCTAGTAAATATTCCCAAATAGCAGTGGAGGACCCAAAATTTAAGGATAGTGGGTGCTTAAAAAGTTTAAAAACTGAAAAAATAAAATATCACCTTAATGAGGTTTGAACCCGGGGCCTCCTTCCAATAAAGGACCTTAAGATCAACCTAAATGCCAATTCACCCATCCAAATTTTTGTTATGGTGGGTGCTTTTATATGTTTTATACCTATTTTCATATATTTTCTATGTAATTATACCTATTCCGCATTGAGTTTAGTGGGTGCCGGCACACCCTAAATTCCAACGTAGGTCCGCCCCTGCCAAATAGTTTTTACCCATACCTTAGCCTACATTCCAACACCTATTTGATCCTAAGTTTATCTTTCTAATATGAGAAATACACTTAGGGAAAGCCTATGGGTCATTGTGTGTAACTTGTGAATTTCTTGTGAGAGTGAGTGTAATTTGATTCTTGTACCCATCATGTTATTAATTTCTTAATTGTGAGATATTATGGGTAACTCTCTTGTTATGAGGGGCATATTTTTGAAGAATATGGGTGATTTGTATGATGTCCATGGTTGAAATATAAGAATGATTTTGCTAACTAGGTGAGTCAATTTTTGAGGCTAGGATGTTTGGAGTAGTGTTCATAAGCTATCAATTGTGTTTGTAATATGCCTTGTGTAGAAACTTGCATTTCGTGTAATCATTGTAGTGCTAGCTTAAATATCTTGCTTGTAGTAGAGGTGTGGAGTTTTTCCATCTCATGGTGTTTATAGTTAAGAGTTGTTCAAGGACGAACAAGGCTTTAAGTGTGACATGGTGATGTTGGGTGTATTTATGCATTCTACCGTTACTATTCTAGACTTTTTAGCCTTGTTTTGAGGATGATTCTTATGATATATGTGTTGATAATAATATAAATGATAATTTATGTGTCCAAGTATGTGTTTACAATGTGTAATGGTGTTTTCACATGAGTTTTGATTAAAATTGATCATTTAGAGTTCAACAGAGAAAACTAGTGTTACTAGCTTGAGCTAGGTGTTTGTCCAGTCTATCGTATTGGGTTATAATGATTTTAATAATTTCATAAGTTTGTTATTATGTATTTAAAAATGAAAAAACTTGTTGGTAATGTTCAAGGGTCAATTGGATTAAGCCAAGGGTCAAAATAATAAGTTAAAGATCAAAGTGAAATTAGCCTATGCTTAGCTCGTATTTCTAGTTCACTGTTGAGGATGTTTTTTTTTAAGCTCTAAATTGTTGTGTTCAATGCTATAGGATGCTTTTTTAATTGATTATGATGATATATGGAGGATATACAAGCTTTAAACCAAGTGTAAACAATTAAAATTTGCTCGGAATGGATCAACGAATGCACAATACAAAAATGGATGCAATTTGGAACCCTGAAATGTCTGGAGCGCGTGTGGAGTATAGGATTGGCCAATGGATTTGTACATAACACCACTAGATTCATAAGAGGCCCAAACTGGTGATCCACTGGCTCGTTCACATTTTAATAGAGTTTAAGGAGGCGTCGAGATGCGGTGAAATTGCGCTGAGATTCAGGAATTTGACAATTGTGAATTGGCTCGACACCGCGATACAGTGACCATCAAAAATGGAAAAAAGTGCCCAGATGAAGGATAATGACGTGGAAACCCAATCCTATTCTCTTTATGACTTCTTTACTATAAATATAACGTGTTTAATCACGTTTTAATCATTTTTGAACCCCTAGATCAATTGGTACAATATTGAAGGCTACCACAACTTCTTTTTTTATTTTATTTCTTTAATTTTGCTTTTTTTATGGTTTTAATCATTCATACAATTATATGGATGTTGATTATGACTATGAGTGGATAAAAATCCACTTTCTGGGGTTGAAGCCATGAACGCGAGTACTATTATATTGAATTAAGTTCATGTGAGTTGATTATCATTATTGGTTGTTTGTTCATTCTTGTTTTAACTATTTTAAGAATTTATGATGCTTAGAATACTTCAATTGTCTATCTTTTGATCTCAAGAGAGGGAATAGGGAGATAGAACACGGGAATAAACAAAGTATGATTTCTGTTTCTTTATGAAATAAGAAATTCAAATTAGTATCTAGGACAGGGATTTACTTAGATGCCTTACTTGATTCAAACGTAGGATGATAGCTTAAAGAACTTAAGTGGACCATTACATTTCCGCTCAATGATGTAGTTGTAAGGTTTAACTTAGGTAAATGATCAAAGGTTCTGAAACCATAATCATGCAACTAACCCTATGAATCAACAACCAAAATAAGCTAGTTAACGAATCAAGTTCAATAACATAGTATGCTTGTTCGAAAGTGCTTTAACCCTGGTTTTTCTCCTATTTATTGTTTCAAGATCATTATTTTACACATTGTTTACTTTTCTCAAGTTATAACTTACAAACTCTTTTTTCGATTACGCTTGCATCAACTAAATCGAAATTATGAGCTAAAATAGAATTTTTAGTGAATAAAGTCTCTGTGGGATCGATACTTGGCTTTTTGAAGGCCACTTTACTAGTTGATAAGACCACGTACAATTACCTGTTCACTTAGGTGCTATCACAAATCTATGAAGCAACCTAATGAATTGAGAGTGGTGTCTGTGACTAATGTAGATGACGAGGAGACAGATTCCTTCTATGATGTTGATATAGTTACTCTATTGGATGATGGTTCTGATACGATTGTTTCTATCTAAGAGAGGCTAGGTGTCGAAGCTCTTGTAGCTATGATTATGAATTTTGACTCTGATGGCATCGAGGAGTATGAGGAGTTGGATGGTGTATTGCATGGGGATAGGTATAATTATACACCAAAGAAGCTTGATCTAGGCTTGAAGAACCACCCATCCATTGAGGAACCACCAGTTTTAGAGTTGAAGGCCCTCCCATCTCATTTGCCATATTCATTTTTAGGGGTCAACAATACTTTACCATTTATTATTACAGCTGATCTAACCCAGTCAGTACTACAAGCATTATTGTTAGTGTTGTACAATTTCAAGAGAGACATTGGATGGTCCATTGCTGATATTTTGGGTATTCTGCCTAGTTTGTGTACAAACAAAATTCTACTTGATCCAGATTGTGTTCCATCTATTGAACATCTGCATCAAATCAATCCCCCCCATGCAGGAGGTGGTGAAAAAATACATAAGCAAGTGGTTTGATGCGATGTATTGTATCCCATTGCTGATAGCAAGTGGGTAAGTCTAGTTCAATTCGTACCAAAGAAGGGCAAAATAACCATTGTGCCTAATAAGAAGACTGAGCTAGTGAAAATCAGACTAGTCATTGGCTGGAGAGTGTGCATGGATTATAGGAAGCTGAATGCATGGACTTAGAAAAACCATTTTCCTATTTTGTTCGTGGATCATATACTGGATTGATCAGCAGGCAGATGATGGTACTATTTTCTACACGGATACTCAAGTTATAATCAAATCACTATTGTTGTTGAGGACCATGAGAAGACTACCTTTTTATGTCCTTACGGTACCTTTACATTAAAAGGAATGCCATTTGGGCTATGTAATGCGCCAGCCATATTTTAGAGATGTATGATGTCCATTTTCTCTGATATGGTAGAAGACACTATAAAAGTTTTTATGGATGATTTTTAGTTGTTGGTGATTCTTTTGACGACTGCTTTATTCACTTGGCAAAGGCTCTACAAAGGTGTGAGGAGTGCAACTTAGTACTTAATTGGGAGAAGTGCTATTTCATGGTCAAAGAAGGAATTGTTCTTGGGAACAAAATTTTAAAGAGAGTCATAGAGGTTGATCGAGCAAATATTAAGGTGATTGAAAAGTTACCTTATCCAATTTATATGAAGGGAATTCGGTGTTTCCTAGGTCATGCAGGTTTTTATACATGGTTTACTAAGGACTTCTCAAAGATTGCTAATCCAATTTGCAAGATTATTGAGAAGGAGGTAAAATATGATTTTGATTATGCATGTAAGAAGGCTTTTGAACACCTAGAAGAGAAGTTGGTGTTTGCTCCAATCATTGTGTCTCCTGATTGGTCTTCACCTTTCAAAATTATGTATGATGCTAGCGGATTGGAATTAGGGCATGTACTAGGACAACGAGTAAAAAAGATCATCCTATCTGCTATGCTAGTAAGGCACTAAATCTTCTCAAAAGAACTATACCGTGACGGAGGAAGAATTATTGACAGTGGTTTTTTTCTTTGAAAAGTTTAGATCTTACCTGATTAGGATAAAAGTGATTATGCACACAGACCATGCAACATTGCGATACTTAATGGATAAGAAGGATACAAAACCGAGGCTTATCTATTGGTTGCTGCTATTGCAAGAATTTAATTTCGAGGTGAAAGGCAGAAAAGGCAAAGAAAATCAAGTTGCAAATCACTTATCTAGGATAGAGAAGGAAGCTATGTAGAAGGTTGATAAAGGATTGGAGATTGATCACAATTTTCCAAATGAACATATATTGGCATCTTCCCAAGATCTAATTTCATGGTTTGTAGATTATGCAAATTACTTAGCAAGTTATCTAGTCCCATAAGATCTTCCATATCAGCAAAGGAAGAAGATCATGCATGAGGTAAGAAATGTTTTTTGGAATGAATCTTATCTTTTTAAAATTTGTGCAGATGGAATCATTCGCAGATGCATACTTGAAGTAGAGATGATGAGCATACTTGAAGCCTGTCATTCATCACCAGTTGGGGGTCATCATCGAGGGGCCTACATAGTCATAAGATCCTTCAATGCGGCTACTATTGGTCGGTCATATACAAAGACGGTCATGACTATGTTGCTTCCTGTAATCAATGACAACAACTAGGTACTATTTCTAGAAGACGTGAATTACCTATGACCCCTATTTTAGAATTGGAAGTGTTTGATATATGGGGCATAGATTTCATGGGACCTTTTGTGAGTTAGTGTGGCATGAAGTACTTACTTATGGTTGTTGACTATGTTTTGAAGTGGGTGGAAGCAATTGCGCTTCCTAACAATAAAGTAAGGAGTGTCAAGAATTTTTTAGAAGGAATGTTTTTTCTCAATTTGGTATGCCACGAACTATTATTAGTGACGGAGGGTGTCTGCTTGAAAAATATGGAGTGAATCACAAGATGGAAACATCTTATCATCTGCAGATTAATGGACAAGTTAGAGTGTCCAATAGAGAAATCAAGTCCATATTAGCAAAGACTGTGAATGCCAATAGGACCGATTAAGCAAGAAAGTTAGATAACGCATTATGGGCCTACCGCACAACTTACAAAACCCCCATAGGTGCTTTATATTATCAGCTGGTATATGGAATGGTTTGCCATTTACCTATGGAGGTTGAGCATAAGGCACTATAGGCATTGAAGAAGCTGAACTTAGAGTAAGAGGATGCAACAATAGCAAGGTTTAATAATATCAATGAGTTAGATGAATTTTGGCTCCAGGCATATGAAAGTTCCGAAATTTATAAAGAGAAGATAAAGTTGCATCACGACCGACAAATTGAGAAGAGAGTTTTTAAAAAAGGTGACCAAGTGCTACTATACAATTCCAAGCTTCATTTGTTTCCTGGTAAGTTAAAATCAAGATGGCGTGGTCCATTTATAGTGACAAGAGTTTATCACTATGGTGATTTAGAAATAAAGAATGTTGTTGCAAGACCATTCAAGGTAAAGGGACAACAAGTAAAACACTATATAGGAAATATAGAAGAAGTGAAGGAAGTGGCTGATATTGACCTTGATAAAGTCTAAGTAATCAGGGAAATTGCATCATGCCGCGACATTAAATCAAGCGCTTCACGAGAGGCAACCCATGAGGCTAGTTGGTGAAATCTGAGTATCCACTTAGCCACATCGTTCCACGTGTTAAATCAAGCGCTGCATGGGTGGCAACCCATGTTTTTGTACTTATTTCATTCATAGGGTAATGTGTTTGTTCAATGTGCATGACTAAATGAATGCAAACATAATCAAAGAAGTAAAGAAGTTATCATACAGACTCTTTATGAGTCGTATCTATACGGAAAGACTCATGAGTAGGAGTCGTATCAACCTGGGAGAAAAATCAAAATCAGGCATAAGTTTCTAGAATAAATACAATTCTTATTATGAGTCGTATCCTTAGGGTACAATTCGTAACTGAGAATCGTATCCACTCCAGAACCCAGGTAAGATCCCAGGGCTATACGAGTCAAAGAAATGACCTTTAAGTTTGGGTACGAGTCGTATACGCCACTCATACCCAAGTTTACTAGGTTAATTCTCGGGTTAACCTGGTCAAAAACCTAATTTAAGAGAGGAAAAATGAACCCGATCGAATACACGACACTTTGAGCTCATACCCGACGCATTTCTTTCTCAAACTTCGATCACCAAACTGAAAATCAAAGTTTTTTCAACAAAATCCAATGACCAACAACATCGAATTTGTAAGTTTGTGTGGTTAACTCAAATTTGAGGCCAACAAGATCCAAAATTGAAATCTAATCCTCGCTACTTACCAAGTAAGTTTCTTTACTTATTCTTGCTAGTTTGTATGATGAAATGAGTATTATAAGATATTTTCAACATGGTTTAAGTAGAATTTCTACATTTCTTGGTACCCTATTTGTGGTTTTTTTGTTGGAAATTGAAGATAGAGTAGAACTAGGGGGATGATTTTGATATGTCTATATGCGTTAAAATGTTAGATGTAGTTGAATATAATAGTAGGTATATTGGGAATTTACATCAAAGATAAACTTTGAAGTTGGACTTTTATGTTACAGTGGATACAAGACTCCTTATGACTCGTACCCACCGGTACAGGGGTCGTAACTTGTACCCACTGACAATATAGAAGTCTAACAAATTCAAAGTTCTGGAATGGATAAGACTCAACCATACGAGTCATATCCAGACCATACGATTCGTATACTTTAATCGTAACTACCTGTGAAGAATTAAAATATAATTAATGTTTCTGACTTGCTTATGATTTTTTGTCATGAGCCGTACCCGTCCGGTACGTCTGGTAAGGAGGAGTCATAAGCAAATCAATAAACAAATTTCATGCACTGTCAAGGATATGACTTGGGTATACGATTCATACCCAATGGATATGACTAATACCCACCGCTCATACGCAACTGAAACCAAGAACTTTGAACTTTAGGTTAAATTTTGATTTTTGATCTTTTTTATTTGTTACTAAAATTTGTATATTTGCATGAATCATGCCGCTAAAGAAAACTTCTTTGTAAAAAATAGTTGCTAAGAAGGGGAATAAAAAGCACTGATTGAGAATAGGGAAACTAGTTTCTCTGAGTCGAAAACGATATCTAAAAGCAACGGAGAAGTATATAATGGAACCTCATCCAAGAAAGCTGTCAACAAAGAGAACGCACCTACAAAATATAAGTCAAAGAAAGTAGTTCCCCTAGATTCTAATTCACCACCACCAAAGGGGCCGAGATGAAAGAATGCAACTATTTTCCCTTCTCACATGCCATAGCCTGTGGACGATGATGATGATGATGAAGTTGAATCTAGTTTAGCAGAGGTTACATCTAAAGAGGCTCAGGTTCGCAAGGAAGATGCTACTCCAATTGATAGACAGGCCCCCCACTCATATTGGCCCATGCTTTGATGCCTATCATCGAATGATGGTGTCATCCTGGTATACTAGAGACATTCAACATGAGGTTGTATCATCTTTAGGATGGTAAGATAAAGAGAGTGTTATATCTGGAGAGGAGAATAACTACCTCGGGGATGTCTGAGCTACCCAAGTTTGAATAAATCTTCAAGAATTATGTATTCGAGTAGATGATGAGAGCACCTGGGAAATATAGTGAGGTCCTCGTCCATGGGTTCTACGCAACTTATAGGGGAGAGCTATAATGGCAGTATCTTTAGGGTATGTTGTGGAGGGGGTTAAAGTTGACATCTCTCCCTGGACTATTAAGAGATTTCTTTATGGGTTAGAATATTAAGATTCGGTCAACACAGGAGAGATAGATTACTGAATAGCTGAGACGAGAAAAATCACTAATCGGACATTGGGTACTTATGATAAAATGGTAATGTTTAGGTTGGTAGCTGAACGTATAGCCACACATGGTGAGCATACTACTTGGGTTGCAGGTGGTATTGGTGATTCATAATAGATCAAGAAGGGTACCCTTAACTTCAAGGTTAATGCTTGGAAGACACTAGCCTAACACAGGTTGTGTCCTACTACAGGAGATGATGTTCATAGCCAAGTCTGGGCTGCTGTGATTGCTAGTTTCACAACCAGGTATGCATTCGATATTGGTAAGTTCCTATCCCAAAAACTGAGAGATAGGGTAGTAGAGGCTCAAAAGGCACTGCTGGCCTACCCCAATAAGATCACACAGATATGCTTAGCTGCGGGAGTGTTGGAGATACTCAGGATTGATGTGATGATTTAATCTCGGAGGATGTTTAACATTAGTGTATTTTGAGATGCGGATAATTCTCTAGCCTGATCGATATGATAGGTGTAGATGCTATGGAGGGAGTATTTCCACAAGATGACCAAACAGACACCCCTACTCCAGCTGAGGCTACTAAATCAAGTGCACACACTGAGGTTGTACCCACAGATGCAATGGGTACTTCCAGTGCCCCACCGCCAGTTAAGTTTATGCCACCTAGGCTACGTGGTATTCCTCCTAATGTGATGTTGATTTCTCAGGCTGCGTGGACAGAAGTTGTGACCAAATTAGCTATTCTTGCTACAAAGGTTGGTCACATGGACGGTAGAGTAAGATCTTGGATGGACTGGTAGTTTGAGGTGCAGGATAGGTGAATCCAAGGACACCTTAATGCATTTTAGTTGGGGATTACTCAATAGTTAGGTACTGGGTAGACACCAAATATTGTTGATGTCAGAGACGAGATGGCTGAGATTAAAAAGATGGTCTCTGAGCTATACAAGAGGCCTTTTATTTCTGAGCCAGTTATAGAGACTGTGATTTCCACTGTCGAGGTGCCTAACACTTGGGAAGATTCAGCGAATGTACAGGTTAAGGAAACTAGAGAAGAGAAGAAAAGAAAGAAGAGGGAAGCTAAAGAAGCTAATAAGAAAGCTAGAATCGAGAGTATTTGGGATGAGGGGGATCATGAGACACTAGTTGTGAGATGGCTACTGGAGCTAGAGGATCGAGGGCTTCGATTACTGTTGTTGAGGGACTGATGTTATACTCTGGTCTATCGATTCAGTCCCGATTATTAGGATAGTATCTGACTAGAGTGGGACCCAACCTGAGGGTCCACGTCCTGATATTGATGCTCCAGTGCCTTGAGCACCTAGGTATGACTCTTATCCTTACTCTATTTTATTTTTGTAGCACTGGGGACAATGCAACATTCGTCAGTTAAGGATAAGGGTTATTCCAAAAATTATTGGGAGTAATTTAAAAATTTCCAGGTGTAGCTAAGGCTGAAAGTCTGTTATGACTTGAAGGTTAATACAGAAAGCTGAGATAGGGAGTAGATCAGCACGCTTATGGCAGTGGATTTTTGATTTTTGATTATGATTGATGAATTTTGAAAAATTTCTCATGTATTGAAAGATTTTAATTCTGTTTTGATTTTTACTTTGTGATTGATGAAACACCACTAACTTTTGAAATGTTATTGTGAAAAGTGGTGTTAACTTTATGCTGAAAAGAATCGAAAATGTCAAAAATGTTGAACCCCCTTATTTTTTTTAAGTGTGTGATGTGTATATTTGTGTAAAACTATCGATTATCTTATAATGGCATTAGGATTAGGGATAGTATAGTTTGGGACAAAACAATTGCATAGTTTGATAACTAGTACCTAGTAGTGTAGCTCTGTGTAAGTGTGTGTAAGGTTTACTGAGTTCCCGGTGATGCTGGAATCTAGAACTTGTTTGGTTTCTTTTACCTAGGTCTAGGATGGTTATGTGTGAGATTATCATAGGGCATTGTTGCATGAGTCCATTTAAGCCTAAAATCCCTTAACCAAAGGAATAAATCCTCTTAATCCAAATATTTGAGCCTTTATACACCAATTTTTCTTGTTACACCTATCACCTTCCTATTTAACTTATAATGAACCTATTTTGTCCATAGTCCTCCTATGGACATTGTGCACCTCAACGCAGATAAATCACCTAAGTTGAGAGTGACTATTATAGGGGTACGTAATAGGAAAATGAGTATAAAGATAATGAGTAGAAGAAAAATAGTTGAAACATGGAAAGGTGTGATGAAAATAAAAGAAAGAAAAGTACAATGTTTAGCAAAAGAAAAAGAATAAGAAAAATAAGTGCTAGAAAGCCACACCTGGCCCAAGTAGAATATGCTTAAAATAAAAAGGAAGACCTAAGGGTGGAAATAAAAAAGTCAAAAGTAGTGGACCTCGATATGAGTGTAGTGTCTAGGAGGCTTAGTTACTAAATAAATCATAAAGATATCATACAAGCCTCAAGACTATGTTACAAGACAAATAAAGTCCTATAGTGATCCTACGGTGACTGGCTGACAACTTAGGAAAGGAGCATAAGGTCAAGTCTATGGAATTTCGTATGCACCATTGATACTTATTTATGAGAGAGATTCATTTGTTATATCCCTGAATAGATTGGTCTATCTATAAAGAGTGAATTGGATTTCTTTGGCTGTGAGTGCACATGAGTTATGCTACTAGGTTGCTAGATTGTTGACAAATGTTAATTATGTATATGCCCAAGTGTCTATTACTAATGTAATGCCATCATCGGATTCCTTTGTGTTTCTACATGTTCTAAAATTGTGATAAGCGAGTTTGAATTGAAAAGTTGAAAATTAAGAAAGGAGAAACAAGACTGAAATTTAATTCAAAATCACTGCCATGGGTTTGTTGGAGATCTTCCTATTTAAGTATCGACTCTGTGCTAGAAAATAGTATTTGGTTTTGTTGCCTAAGGACATGCAAAATCCTAAGTTGAGGGTGTTGATGTGGCATGGAAACATGACACTTTCGATGCTTAAAACTGTAAATTTATGCGTGAACTTAGGGTGCTTTGTTAGATATGATGCACATTGGTGTGAATTGTAGGTAAAACAGGTTTACAATAGTGTTGGAATGAAAAGAGAAGAAAAAGACCTGAAAAAGACCAACTCTGATTAATATACAAGTCATCCCTTGAGTCGTAACCAATTGATACGACTCGTATGCAGAATTGTATGAGTAACAAAACCAAAAGCCAAACTAAAGAGCAGAGTATGAGTAAGATATGACTAAATTACCCCAAGTATGAGGAAAATATTACTAAATTACCCCAGTCATAGGCTAGGGTACTAGTCTTATACCAAAGTGTGAGCATAACAGAATCAAACCTACAATCTAAGAGTGGTGTCAAAAGTATACCAGTCGGAAGTCTAAGTATGACTCATATTGGAATGTCGTAAACAAATCAGTGTTCAAGACTTGAAAAGACTAAAGTCCCAGGTGGATAGGAGTTGAGGACATGAGTCTTTTACTCAAGTATGACTCGTACAGAGATGTTGCATACTGAACAAAGAGTTGAAGCCTTGGGAAGATCAAACACTAGCATAGATACAATAAGGCAGGGTACGACTCGTAAGCTGAGGATACGAGTGAAGACCGAGACGTATCAACCGCTGACTTAACTTTATCTTTCCTATTTTAATAGGATTTTTATGTTATTATGAGATACTATAAATACCTTAGGGTTTATCTTTTATTAGGTTACACCCTTGAACGTTCTTTTGCATCTTTTTACATTCTTTTACAAACTTTTACAATTGCTCTTTTGATTTTAGGGTTTATTCAATTAAAGACTTTGGAGTTTATTCATCTAATTCTAATGCAATTGATTTTATGTCCTTGATAATCATCATTTATTGCACAAACATGAGTGGCTATTCTTTTTAGCCAGGGTTATGGGAATCCTGGTAGATTAGCTACATAGAGGAAGTGTGAGACTCAATTATTCTAGGGTTTCTACATGTATCTTAATTCTTCTTCCCAATAATTAAACTCATAGCAGCTGCAGACACTTGAGAAAGCCTGTATTCGCATCTATTCGATAACCAAGAAGCTTGCAATTAGGAAAAGAAGATTAGGACAGTGATTTGGGATTTGATAACCAAGTATTCCATCTTATCTCTTGATCCTACCCCGACAAGTATAACTGAGACAGTAGCAAGGGGTAACAAGGAGACACCTTGAAATGATAACCAAGTAAAGGGTGAAATTTATCTTCTAGCTTACCGATAGTTAGTAAGACTTTGCTTGTAGGCTTTGCATGTAGAATAACAGAGCAGTTGGGTTGATCACGAGAAACTTAGGCAGTTGAGAAGCCAGGGGGAACAGACGTAGAGTTCGTCTCATATTAATTACAACTCAAATACTCAAGAATTGGTTACTATTTGTGATTAATAACAACAAAACCCCATTTACTTTTCTATACTGCTTATGGATTACATCAAGAAGAGAAACTATTCATGTTTACCTATGGGGTCGACCCCAACCTTGGTGGGTTATTATATTTCCAATCGACTACATTATACTTTTATTTGAGGTGTAGTTTTGGGTGACATTCGAAGTCCCTAAGTTCTAGAACTATGGCACCACCGTAGGTTAAAAGAGTCATTCGCTAGATCAAGACTGGCACCTTAGTCCTTTTAGACACCAGTTTAGTAGATCCACACTAGCCAATATTCGTACCCCTATCAAGGTACTAACACTTATCCAACTGGGTTTACAGGTTGGACATCGATTTGCTCAGATTAGGGTATGTCTGTTAATGTTAGCTCCCATAGTCCACAGATTATATTTTAATTTCAGATTGTGCTCAACTTATTATTTGTTCATGTTATACTCGGTCATGCCTCAGTTCACCGTGTTACATGCATCTCATTTAGTTTATATTATTTATTTCCCATCTAACATACGTAGTATATTTGAAGTACTGATTTAATAATTTTCCTGCATTATATTACTTTATAATATAGGTTTTGAATCTCAATATCCAAATCGGGTTTATCACACTTCCGTTCTGTACCAGCAGTAGTATTTTATCATGACCTGTGACTACCCCTAGTCATAATACAGTGCTTAAGGCCGTAAGTGACCCAAAATTATCCCATGATCTAGTATCTGCTATGAGCATTGGATGAATTAATAATAAAACATCATATGCAGAAGCTATACCAATGAAATTCTGTGAAGGTGTAATACTGAAAAAATTCCCAACATGTTTGAACTTCTAATAAAACTAAAATCAAGTCTGAACATCTGAAAGCCTCTAAACCTGAGGAGTTGATGGGACAAGCCCCCAACTAAATCTGACTGACTAAAATAAATGAATTACTAAAAATAAATGTAAATAACTTTTCTTTGAATAATGAGGACTCACCACAACTGCTACCGAGTGACACTAAACTAATTAAAGGCGATTAAGTAATAGAGCATCAAAACCTATATTATGAAATCAAAATAGTACAAAAGAGAGTATGTGGTCAGTACTTCGAATATACTGGTATATGAGTTAAGGACAAACTGAAGTGTATGTAGATACTGAGCATTAATGCATGAACATGTAAAACCAATACAAGATCAAGTAAAGTATATGCGGAATTAATTTGTAAAAATAACTGACTGAATAGATGATAGACTGAACACTTGGTCATGCAAACCTTAACTGATATAATCTGAGTACTAAATTTAAACTCTGGGAGCTGTCATGTAACTGACGTGCCCCAATCTGAGCTAATTGGGGTCCAACCTATAACCCCAGTTAAAAAAGTGTTGGTACCTTGCCAGGGGTACTAATATATGGCTGACGATGTGGATCCAACAAAGCTGATGTCCCGTAGGACTAGGGTGTCAGCCCTAAACTAGCGGGTGACCCCTAAGAGAGTGTTAGTCCCAAACTAGCGGGTGACATCTCATAACCTATGTTGGCTGCGCAGTTTTGGAACTTGGGGAGTTCTAAAGGTCTTAATCCTCTACTGGTGGGTGAGCCTCCATCCCTAGATTTTCTCGGTGTTATGCCCTACTCTAATTGAAAGACACTGAAATTTAAGCTGGTACATGCACAAACAACAAATATGCTCAAGTCATGGTATTTTGAAAAAAATAGTGCATGTAAAATCTGAAGAAATCACGAGCATGTAAACTGATGTATTTAGCATGATGTGATACCAGTGAGTGTTAATTATGGAAATGATAATCTGAATATGACAATAAAATCATGATTCTAACTACATTTTTACTTTGAATTGGAAACTTGCATAAATATATAGTTATCGGATATTCATAAACCTCCATCACTGAATAATACTTTAACTACAATAACATTATTTATAACACTATAAGGAAATTCATGATTCAGAAACCCAAAACATAGAATATATCACTAAGTTAATGAAATCCATGATTATGAGTATAGAAATATATTAAAATTATGAGGACAACACACTCACATAGTTCAATTCATAACTTGATACATTGACAAGGTATGAACTAGACATGATATGGATGACTGAGATTATAAAACATGTAAGAGTATAATTCACATGGTAAAACACAAAATCATGTTTCATATTCAAAACTATTAGGAGAAATAGAGTAAAATCATACTTACATTGAAATTTCATAAAAAAAGGGAAAAGGGTTTATACTTGAAAAATAAGGAATTATTGGGACTCAATGTGTGGAAGGAACCCCTTTATGAATATCCCACAAACCTGAGTTTCTTGTATTCTTGAAGCAAACTTGGAATTGGGACATTGGATGGTTGAATTCTTTGAAGAAGCTTTGATTCTTTTGTATTCTTGAGGATGGGAGGAAATTGAGTATTGAATGGGGAAAATAATTCCCCTCTTGGGGTGTTAAAGAGTGAATTGGGTGTTTAGGGAGAGGGGAAAAGGACCAAAATTCACCCTTTAACTTTAATAAAACTGCAGGATTTACACAGCCTCTGTGCCACAGAGGCTATCACGGAGCCTAGACTCCGTGACACATTGTGTTTTGCAGAGACTAACCTCCGTGACATGTTGCCTATCGCAGAGGGCCAGTCTCTGTGGCATGTCAAAATTGAGGAGGCATACTTCCTTCATTTTCCGAAAACACCTCGAACCTCTTATGAAAATTTTGAAACTCTCTCCAATGACGATTTTAACATCCCTAAACATATTTCAATTCAGAAATCAACATTTCAAACACAAAAAGTCCAAAAATAAAATGTTTGAAATCTTGGGGGATTAAAGTGGCCATTCCACTTGTACTTAGTGTAAATTAAATGGCTTGGGACTTCTAAACATGTGACGAATAGTTGAAAAATAGTCTAGGATCTTATGGGAAATTACTATATCTCTCCTTTGGGATCATTCATCTTAAAATAAAACTGTCTGAGCTGAGATACTAAGAAGAGTGAGATCATGAACTGAATACTTATGAGATGAATCATGATTTATTAATTAAATTTGAAACATGATGTATGGTGACTACACATAATGCAAGTTTCTACAATAAGCATGTTATATACACAACTAAAAGCTTGAGAATACTGCTCCAAACCATCCTAATCTCAAGAATTGACTCACCAAGTTGGAAAACTTATGCATATTACTTAATCAATGGCATCATATAAATCACTCAACTATCATCAAACATGTGCCTTCACCACAAGAGTGTTACCCATAACAATCATATAGATGTAACTTATCTTATTACAAATTGGGTATAAGAATCAAATTACACTCACTCTAACAAAGAATTCACAACTTACACAATATGAATGATAGGCTTTACCTTAGTGTAGTACTTCACTAATATTAGAATGATGAAGCTTAGGATCTAATAGGTCCTTAAGGGTTTTTATGTAGGATAAGGGACGGGTAGGAACTATTTTGGCCAAGAATAGTGACTATCCTCCCTAAGTGCTTTAATACATCACACTTTCCATTCAATTCACCTCTAACAACCAACTTTCACCTCCACTACCTTCACACATCTTTTGTTTTACCCCATATCATTAAGCTCACTCACACATAATATGGAAGGGAGTTATCTATTCAAATGTTATTAATTTTTTAATAATTCTTTATTCTTTTCATTTCACAACTCCCAACAACATCATACTAAATTTTCAACACCAAGAGCTATTTCTTGGGGATTCAAGATCACTTTTTCCCTACTTGACTTTCAAAATCCTTAACACAATTAGTTTTCAACTAAAGAACTTAGGATATTTGGATCAAATTACGTTTAATCAAAGATAGGGATTAGGCTACATATGAGGCTACCAAAGAATAAGCTAAAGGCTCAATAGGGTTAACTAGGATTATGCACAAGGGTAGGTTAGAAAAAAGGTATAAACATGGATATCAAAGAAATGCCCATATCATATCCTAAACCCACACTCTTTATTTCGCTTTACATACACACCAAGTACGTTTTAGACATCAATTATAACAAGGAATATACAACAACCTCACACGCATGGCACATTTTCAACTCAAGTAGGATCATTATAGACTCTCAACCAAACAATCACATGAATTCAACATTAAGAAAATAGGTAAATGATTCATAATCATGAGCCTAAGAGTCTCAAAAGTAGTAATTCACACAATCAACATACTTGTACACCCAAAGCACTTGCTTCATGCAATCACACATAGCACCAATAATAATATCCCACTTACTCTTGACACAAAAAAACTAAAATTACTCCTAAATTATGGAATTTCCCCACCCCACTTAAAAGTCTACTTTGTTCTTAAAGGTATAGATAGAAATACTCTCTGAGGCTTCTATTCCTAGCTAGTAGAATTTTCATACATCAAGAGGGTTTGGGGACCCCACACTTAGTCTTTACCATGCTTCTGAGCTTAGGTATTCTAGTACTTAGACTTTCTATCAACCTGCGACTCAACAAAAATAAAAACTAGTGAATTAAAAATTAAAATTACTAAAAATAAAACCTACCTTAACTTTTGTTGCCTCCCAAGAAGCGCTTGATTTAGTGTCGCGGCACCACATCGGTTTTTTTCTCCACCTTGAGAATATGAATTTTACCCCCAACCACACATCTGTATTTTTATTTCTCTCATAGAGTGGTGGTACAAAGATAAAGGAATTGAGTTATATATGGTACATGGTAAACCACACGACCTTAAAGTGAGGCATATTTTTGTGTTTTTTTTTTTTTGGTGCAAAATTAAGAATATAGGATTTTTGTTCCTTATCTTCACATTCTTCCATTATTTTAGATAACTCCACCAATATCTCATTATCTAAACATAATATATAGAAGTGCTTTGAATGAGGCCCAACCAATCCCACTTCAAAATTTACACCATCCACAAAATACTCACTCTTATTCACCTTCTCATTTTCAGTCTCAAGAGAAAGATGTTAGTTGAATGGCTGAAATTTTTGTGTTTGCTCTACAAATTGGCTAGTATCTTCCTTTGCATTTATCAGACTCTATGGAAATGGTGGTGGTGGTTTCTCCTTAACCTATTCAGTGACAGTGCTCAAGCACACACGTAAGTGTACATGGTCTTATCAAGTAGTAAAGTGGCCTTTAGGAGGCCAAGTATCGATCCCATAGAGACTTGATTCATCAATGATTATGTTTTAGTTCACATTTTAGATTCAATTGATACGAGCGTAACCAAGTAGAGTTTGGAAATTTGTAATTGCAAGGAAAGTAAACAAAGTGTAAAGTAAAGGTCTTGGGACAATCAATAGGAGAAAACCCAGGTTGAAGCACTTCGAATAATCATATTTCATTATTGAACTTCATTCGTTAAATTTCTTATCTTGGTTGTTGATTCGTAGGGTTAATTGCACGATTATGGTTTCCCAACCTCTAATTCTTTACCTAAGGGGAACCTTACAACTACATCGTTGAGAAGGGATATAATAATTCATTTAGGTTCTTAAAAAATATCATCCTACATATGAATCATGCAAGGCATAAAAGTACATCCCTGTCCTAGATAGTAATTTGAATTCCCTATTTCATAAAGAAACACAGACCATACTTTGCTTATTTCCATGTTCTATCTCCCTATTCCCTCTCTCGATTTCACAAGGTCAACAATAGATGTATTCTAAGGGTTGAAAATCCTTAAAATAGTTATAATAAGAATAAAAAACAACCAATATTGATAGGAAAATCAAGTAAACTTAATTAAAAACATTAATACTCATGTTCTTGGCTTCAACTCCGAAAAGAGGGCGTTTAGCCACGCATAGTCATAATCGTAATCACAAGGTTGTAATTAACGACTAAAAATATGTATGAAATAAATAAAAATAATAAAAGCCTAATTATGAAGTTGTAGCAGCCCCTTGATCTCCAAAATATGTCCAAAGATATGTAAAAATGTGATACAACATGTATTTATAGCATAAGGGTAAGCCAAGTCTGTGTTGGAGTCAAATTAGCTTGAAACGCCCAGGGTTGGCGTTGAACATATTTTGAACCCTATATTCGTATTGAATGTAGCATGATACATACCCTCTATTCCATAGGAATAGAGCATACGATGCATGCTAATCACATGGTGCCTCGTGGAAGTTGTCCTTCAAATTTTTATTAAGTGTTGGTCCTTCCTCCTTTCATCCCTTGTCTTGTGGTGTCTTTCCAATGATTTTCCCTCCTTTATATCAAATATAAATAATAATATTAAGCTCAAAAAGTATCCTACAAGAATACACCACACGAATTAGAGGTAGAAACAATACTATATCCATAATGATGAATCAAAAACAAGACCTTGGACTAGGCAAATTTCCATGATCTTACTCTCAAAACTCTTTCCTTGACTCAATTGAACTTTTAATACTTCTAAAAAGTGTTTAAACATATAATAACATCATTAAAACCACAAATAACACTTTAAACACCATAAAATCCAACAAGTTAGACTAGACAAGCAACTAGCTTAAACTAGTAACACTAGTTTCTTTGATTGAACTCTAATTGACTCTTTGAAGTTCAAACTTGTTAGAAAACTCTTGTAACCATCATAAACACATGATTTAACACTTTGATACATATTTATCTCATTATCAACCCATATATCATAGAATAATCCTCAAAAAAAGGCTAAAACAACTAGAATAGTGACTCTAGAATGCATAAATACACCCAATATCACCACCCCACACTTAAAGCCTTGTTAGTCCTCGAACAACTATTAACTATAGTCATCATAAACTAAGGAGACTCTGCACTTATACTGAATGCAAGACACTCAATCTAGCACTACAATGGCTATATAGAATGCAAGTGACTATACTAAGCATGTTATCTTCACAATTGAAAGCTCATTAACACTACTCCAAAATATCCTAGCCTCAAGATACTCACCTAGTGGAAAACTCATGAATATTGCTCAATCAAGGACATCATACAAATCACCCACATTCATCAAACATGTGCCCTTCACAACACGAGAGTTACCCATAATCACTCACAATTATGAAATTCATAACATGATGGGTACAAGAATAAAATTATGCTCACTCTCACAAAGAATTCACAAGTTACACATAATGAACCATAGGCTTGACCTTAGTGTAATGCTCCACTAATATCAAAATGTAAAGCGTAGTATCAATTAGCACTTTTTTGGGTTGTAATGTAGGCTAGGGGACAGGTAGAAACTATTTAGGGAATAGTGAATAACCTCTCTAAGTGATTTAATACACTACATTATACATCTAAAACCAATCTCCAACAACCAAACTACACCATTTTCTTACTATGCTATTCTCTTGTTTTTCATCCCATCTCTTTTAAGCATTTTTATAAACACATGGCGGGCGTATTGTTTATTTCTTCAAGATTCAATTTGTGTCATTTTATAAAATCATGAGAATATTTCTAACATGATTTATATCACTCCCAACCACAACACATCAAATATAAACATCAATAACTATTACCTTGGGGCATCAATTATACCTTTTTCTTCTTCAATTTGTCAAACTCCTTACTAAATTATTTGTTTAATTAAAGCACTTAGGAGCTTTTTGGATCAAATTATGGTCTATCAAAGAAGGGATTTAATCTACTTATGAGGCTGCCAAAGAAAAAGCTAAAGGCTCAATGGGGGTTAACTAGGATAATGCACAAGGGTAGGACAAATTAAAAGTATAAAACAAGGCTATCAAAGAAATACCTATATCATCTCCTAAACTCTCATTCTTCAATTTGCTATACACACACACCGGAAAAGTTCTAGACATCACATGCAACAAGGAATATATAAAAATCTCTCACTCACAAGGCACATGCTCAACTCATATAGGATCATCATAGACTTCTCACCAAACCATAGAAAGAATTCAAATTAAAGACACAAGTACAAAAGTGACAAACCTAAGCCTAAGAGTTTTAAAAGTAGCAATTCACACTAATTAACATGCTTTTACCAAATAAAACACTTACACCATGCTATAAAAAATAGTACCATATCAAATATCTTACACAAAAAAATTTAAATTGAGCCAAAATTTGGGAATTTCCCCACCCCACACTTAGAAATCTACTTTATCCTCATAGTGAACTTAAAAGTAAGAGATAGAAATACTTTTTGAAGCCTCTGAGCCTAGCTAGTAGCATCTTTACACATAAAAGAGATATGTGAGACCCCACACTCAGTCTTTGCCATGCTTCTTAGCTTAAGTTAATGGTACTTAGACTTCTCATTAACATGTGACTCAAACAAAAATAAAAACTACAAGAAATAAAAACTAAAAAGATGAACAAAAAACATACCTAATTAACTTGGGTTGCCTCCCAAGCAGCGCCTGATTTAGTATCGCGGCATGACCCATATCAACTCAACCATATTTCTTTACCTTTTTCCTTACACTTAGAGTCCATATTCTTATTATTTTCACCCCTCTTGGTGGTGACTTTTCAAGAGCAACAAGTTTTTTAAGTTTAGCCTTTTCAGGATTCTCCACATGCATCATGTCAGGCTTAAGAGGTAGAAGTTTAGGTTGCTCAATCAGGTAGTGTAAAGAGGCCTTTGGTGGATTAACCACACCACACTTGTTCCCTTAAATAACATTAATCATACACAAATATTTATATTGAGATGTTATATTAGGTGTTTTGTAAAAATCAAATTCCACCTCTTCATCTTCTACCCTTATTTTGAGCCGGCCTTCTCTAACATCAATCAAGGCTCCTCCACTTACTAAGAATGGATGCCTCAAGATAATTAGTACCTGTTTGTCTGCCTTAAAATCAAGAATAATAAAGTCAGCAGGTATAATGAATTTACCAACCTTTATGAGTACGTCCTCTATTTTTCCTTCCGAATAAGCTATGATCTATTTGCCAACTGCAACACCACAGTAGTCGATCTCAGTTCTCCCAAGCATAATGTTTTAAATAGTGATATGCTTTCCCCTAAGTCACTTAGTGCATTGACATATTTTCTCTCAATTTGAATAGGGATAGCAAACCTTCCCTGATTTCTCTATTTCTTAGTGATTTTCTATGTTATCACAGCACTACACTCTTCAGTGAGTGTTATTGCTCCCACATCCTGTAAGTTCACCTTATTCGCAACCACATACCTCAAGTACTTTACGTACTTAGGCATACTCTACAAAACATCTAACAAAGGTAAGTTAATATAAAGTCCTCTGAATGTATTAAATAACTTTCTGAACAAGGCATCCTCCTTCACTTTTATGTGCCTTTGAGGGAAGGTTAGTGGCGGCATCTTCTTCACTTCCTCTATAAAAACTTTTTCTTTCAAGTAATCAGACTTTCTTGACTTTTTAGTAACTTTATCATTTACCTATTGGGTCACCATAGCAGTATCTACCTCTTTTGTTGCATTGGGAGGTTCTTTTTGAAGCTCTTTACCACTTCTTAATATGATTCCATAACTTTCTTTGGATTTTCTATATCTGCTGGCAAACCACCTTATGGCCTAGTATTTAATTCTTGTTCTAACTGCCTAATATGCAACTTTAAGCTTCTATGAGCAGCTTGTAAATTTTTCAAGTCTGCAGAAAATTGTGCCTGATTAGCTAAGAGTTGTTTTATCATCTCCTCTATATTGCTAGTTTAATGACTTAGTTGGGATTGTGGCTATGGGACATTCCATGAATAATTTGGTCGTTGAGACTTCTACTTCATGTTATAGGCATTACCGTAATTTGGCCTTTGAGCATTTCCTACATACATTACATATTCTAGATTTGAAGCACACATAGCCACTGAATGGCTATTATTTCCAGATACTTTACACCAAGCTGCAACTTGTTGGATGGCATTACCTATGGCTGCAGGTTGTGCTGCTCCTAACTTCTTGCTACTGAATTGAGAGTTGATTAAATTCTATAATGCAGAAACCTATGTTGATAAGGTGTGAATTGATCCACCTCTAATACACTTGCAATTCTTTTTGTGGAGCTTCTAGAATTTGAATGCCACTTTAGATTTCCTTGCGCTATGCAGTTCAGTAATGTGCACGACTCATCATAAGTCAATTCCAGCACTTGACCACCTATGGATGAATCTAGAAAAATCTTCTTATTATGATCAAGATCTTCTAAAAAAGTATGAGCAAGTACCTCATTGGACTATTGGTGGTGTGGAAAGAATTTAATGAGGAACTTTTTGGCTAAGTCATTCCATGATATAATTGAATTGGCTGGCTCCTCATTCAACCACCTTTTAGCTTTCCCCAATAGTGAATAGGGAAACAGTGTCAGCCTCATATAATCTGTATTCACCCCAGTCAGAATGAATGTGTCTGTAAGATCAATGAAATTCTGTAAGTGGACTTGTGGATCCTCGTGTGAAAGCTCTACGAACTATACACTACTAATAAGAAGCTGCACCATATTGTGTTTCAACTCAAAATTCCCCGCAGCTGCCGATCTTTGAATTAGAGAAGTCAAGTTTATTGGAAGTGGGACTACTACTTCCCTAACTATCCTTTAGTCTGCTTGTTCTTCAGCCATTAGAGCAGTATTTTCTTGGTATTATTGGATTTGTAGGAAGAAGGATCACTTATATCCTGCATTGGTAAAAGTCTTGCTCGGGTTCAGGGCTTGGTTCTACCAACTCCCAATCCCTTAGCAGCTTATCAACCTAAAAACTTGTTTCCTACAATAAAAAAACCAAGACCAAGCGTAAAAACACCAAATAAATCTAAAAGTAAAACTAAAATAAACAATTGCCAAAATATAAGTACCCGACATTGGTGGCAAAAACTTGACAGCTCCCAAGCGCACACGCAATTGTACGTGGTCTTATCAAGTAGTAAAGTGGCCTTTAGGAAACCAAGTCTCAATCCCATAAAGCCTTGATTTAGCAATGATTCTATTTCATTTCACAATTTAGATTCAATTGATGCGAGCATAACCAAGAAGAGTTTGGAAATTTATAATTGCAAGGAAAGTAAACAAAGCGTAAAGTAAAGGTCTTGAGACAATAAATAGGAGAAAACCCGGGGTTGAAGCACTTCGAACAATCATATTATGTTATTGAACTTCATTCGTTGACTTGCTTATCTTGGTTATTGATTAGTAGGGTTAATTGCACGATTATGATTTCTCAACCTATAATCCTTTGCCTAAGTGGAACCTTACAACTACATCATTGAGCGGGGATGTAATAGTTCACTTAAGTTCTTTACAAATATCATCCTACATATGAATAAAGCAAGGTATCTAAGTACATCCCTATCCTAGATACTAATTTGAATTCCCTATTTCATAAATAAACACAAACCATACTTTGCTTATTCCAATGTTCTATCTCCCCATTCCCTCTCCGGAGTTTACAAGGTGGACAATAAATGTATTCTAAGGAACTCAAATTCTTAAAATATTTATAATAAGAATAAAAAAATAACCAATATTGATAAGAAAATCAAATGAACTTAATTCAAAACATTAATACTTATGTTCTTGGCTTTAACCTCGGAAAAAGGGTGTTTAGCCATGCAGTCATAATCATAATCACAAGGCTATAATTAATGACTAAAGATATGTATAAAATAAATAAAAATAATTAAATCCTAATCATAAAGTTTAAAAAGCCTCTTGACCTCCAAAATATGTCCAAAGATATGTAAAAATGTGATATAACATGTATTTATAGCAAAAGGGTAAGCCAAGTCCGTGTTGAAGTCTAATTAGATTGAAATGCCAAGGTTTGGAGTGGACCATGGATCTCACCCTCTATTACTAAGGAATGGAGAATGATATTAACCCTATATTCCATAGGAATAGAGCATTTGATGCATGCTAATTGCATGGTGCCTCTCGAAGTTATCCTCCAAATTTTTGGTTAAGTGTTAATCCTTCCTCCTTTTATCCCTTGTATTGTGGTGTATTTCCAATGATTTTACAGCCTTTATATCATATATAAATCATCATATTAATATTACAAAGTATCCTACAATAATACTCCACATGAATTAGAGGGACAACAACACTATATCCATAACGATGAATCAAAAACAAGAGCTTGGACTAGGTAAATTTCCATGATATTCTACTCAATGTTTTGACTCTTTCCTTGACTCAATTGATATTTGCACACTTCTAAAAAGTTGTTCCACATATAATAACATCATTAAAAACACAAGGAACACTTTAAACACCATAGAATCTAACAAGTTAGACTAGACAAGCTACTAGCTCAAGCTAGTAACACTGGCTTCTCTGATTGAACTGTACTTGACTCTTTGAAGTAAAAACTTGCTAGAAAACACTTGTAACCATTGTAAACACATAATTTAACACTTTGATACATATTTATCTCATTATCAACCCATATAGCATAGAATCCTCCTCAAAACAAGGCTAAAACGACTAGAATAGTGGCACTAGAATGCATAAATACACCCAACATCATTCCACAACTTTATTTTTGAGTACTCAAACTTCCTCGAGTTCTCAAAAAAATTTTCTGAAAATGATTAAGGAGCCAACTATGAATCTACCTCCTTAATTGTCTTTGGAGGCTTTTTATTCATCTCTTTAACATTCCTCAAAGTTATTACCATTACTTGTTTTTGAGGTTTAGTGTCACTTGGCAAACCACCTTAAGGACTGGTATTTTGTACCTGTAGTATTTTCTCCAACTGATACTCAAACTAATTTTGAAGTACTTGCCGATTTTTAAGTTCACCTACCATCTGTTCTTGATTTTCCATGATCTTTTTTAATATCTCCTCTATGTTTCTCGCCTGTGTATTTTGATGCTGTTGTTGTTTGTGATACCACAAATTATTTGGTTCCTGAGTCTACCACCTTTGGTTGTAGGTATTACCATAATTTGGCCGTTTAGAATTGCCCTTAAACATTATTGACTTAGGATTAGCACTATACATATCTGCAGAGTGATCACTATTGACACAAATCACACACCAACTTGTGGTCTGCTCCACAGATAGAATAGTATGCACCTTATCTTGTGAAGGTCCTATCTACGTGCTTCTATTAGATTCTAGACAAAAAGCCCCTCAGTGGGGTCCTCTACAAAAAACAACAAGAATTATCATCACTTAAAAACTATCTATCCCAGCCTGACATATCAAGAAGCATGATAAAAAAGCAAAAGAAACTAAAAAGAAAAAATATTAAACTATGTACAACTCAATATAGCTAAACTAAAAATAAGATAGTTTCCTATTTACAAGTCTCCTACAATGGCGCCAAGAACTTGTTGCACCTAAGCACACACACAAGTGTACGTAGTCTCACCATGTTATAAAGTGGCCGTTTAGAAGCCAAGTATCGATCCCACAGGTATTTGTTTTAACAACTATAAAATTTTTGTTCACAATTGAGATTAAATTGATGTGGAAGTAACCAAAAGAGTTTGCAAGTTGTAAACTGAAATTAAAGTAAATAATGCAATAAAGTAAATTTCTTGGACAATCAATAAGGAGAAGCCTAGGGTTAAGGCTCTGCGAACAATCATACTAATTTATTGAACTTCATTGGTTAGATTACTTATCTTGGTTGTTGATTCACAGGGTTGATATTATGATCATGGTCTCTCGAGCCTCTAATCACCTATCTAACTTATCCCCACAACTACATCATTGAGCGAGGATGTGAGAACTAAGCTAAACAAATTTATATTTCATCCTGTAGTGAACCAAATAGGTCACAAAGGTATATATCTATCCTACATGCAAATTACAATCTTCATTCTATACAAGCTTATAATCTGACTCTATTTACCCCTATGTTCTATCCTTTTATTCCCCCCTCTTGATCTTACAAAGATGACAATAGATGTACTCCAAGGGTAGAAAATAATTAAAATAGTTATAAAAAGGGTAATAAACAACCAATTAACCCTGAAAAGAGGGCGTTTAGCCACTCATGGACATATCATAATCATCATAGATAAATACAAAATAAAATCCATAAATAAACTAAAGTAAAAGAAGAAAACCGCTATTTGAATTTTTTTCCAGCCCCTCTCCAAGTTTCAAAGCCATCCAAGGTCTATAACATCAAGTTTAAGTGTCCTAATTATATAAGGACAATTTGGTTGATTTTGGATTAGGGTCTGCGTCGCCCCTCTTATTTCATGGACTGGGGTATGAGACACGACCTCATATTGGTGACACACTAGAAAGTAATCTTATAATCCATATATATGTCCATGAATCCCCTTTCATAGCATGAACCAAGGTGCACGATGCCCCATGCATTCACCACCTCAATTTGACTTCTAAACTTGTTTCATGCACTAGTCTTTCCTTCCCAAGCCTTGTGGTGTTGTTTACACTTGATTTATATCTTGTATATCGTCATTATATGATAATAATCAAATCACAAAGCATCCTATAGCATCAAAAACCACGGATTAGAGCTCAAAACAACATAATGTCTAGGACAACGAACAAAAAGCTTAAGCTAAAAACTAGTTTTAGAATTTTTGATCTTTAACTTATTGTTTGACTCTAGGCTTGATACAATTTAACCTTAAACCTTGTGACTAATAAATTTAACACTAATATTCTCAATTATAACATTATTAAAATACTAAGCACATAAGTAGTCCTCAAAATAAGGCTAAATAAGCCCGGATAATAACACTAAGATACAATAAATCCACCTCAGATCACATGGAATGAACTGAATTCATGAATGTATGCTATAATATAAGGATGGTTGGATATCTGAGATAGAAAATGAGAGAATCAATTTATGTAAAACCATTACCTCAAACTAAATCTGAATTCATAAAGAAAAGATAGGGATACTTGGCTTCCATATCGCTTCTGCTTCCCAAGTAGCTCCCTCAACGGACTGATTTCTCCATAGAAGCTTAACCAAGGGAATTTCTTTATTACTCAACCTATGAATCTGATGGTCATGGATCTCAACTGGGACTTCTTTGTATAAAAGTCTATCTTGCATGCCTATACTTTATAAAGGAACGATACAAGATGGGTCACCAATGCATTTCTTTAGCAAAGAGACATAAAACATCGGATGCATAGATGCTAATTCTGCAGGCAACTCCAACATATAAGCTACCTTCCCAAAATGGCTTAAAATCCTATATGGTCCAACATAGCAAAGACTGAGCTTCTCTTTTTTACCAAACCACTTTGCCCCTTTCATGGATAAAATTTTCAAATAAACCAAATCACTAACATCAAACATAAAATCTCCTCTTCTCACATTATCATAAGATTTCTGATGACTTTGGGATATCTTCAGCCTTTCTCGAGTCAACTAAACTTTATCCACCATCTCATACACTGAACCTAACCTTATAAAAGTAGTCTCACCTACTTTTAACTAACCGATAGGAGATATACACCTCCTTCTATAAAAAGCCTCAAACAGAGCTATCTAAATACTAGAGTGATAGCTATTGTTGTAGGCAAACTCAATCAAAGGTAAGCGGTCATCCCAACTACCCTTAAAGTCAATAACAAAAGCTGTCAATATATCCTCTAAAGTATTAATAGTACATTCTGCCTGATCATTTATTTAAGGATGAAAAGTTGTATGGAGATAAACTTTGGTACAAAGACCCTGGTGATGTCCAAGATTTATCTGAAATAAAGGTCAATGGAACCCTGGTGGTGTCCAAGATACACCTCTACTCAAAAGATGATATAGTCACTATCAAATATAGTAACCCAATAAAGGTTGGGGTTGCATTCCAAGGGAATATGTGGAATCGTGGCTCTCAGCAGTTGTAATTAATGGGCAAAACTAGAAATATAAATGGGGGATTTGAGTATCAATGTCAAACAAGAAACTAATATCAACTTTGATTGTAATTAGTCATAGGTGAACACTAGGATTGTGTTCCCCTTGGCTTCTCAAGTCCATAGTCTTATCATGCTATGTTATACCAAACTAATACCTTGCATATAGAATTTAAGTTTACATTGTACAATATTTTGGATGAGCAAAATGATTTCACCCTTTACCTTTTTAGTCTCAGGATGTCGCCTTACTAACCCTTATCTTGATCCCAGTTAACTATTACCTTTTGAGTCTCTAGATTTTATATAAAATCTAATCATATTACTAAGATAAAACCAAGAAGCATGGATCGATAGTAAACTCATAATTATTGTAGTCTTTATCTTTTCCTAGTCACTACTCCTCTTTTTGAGTAAGTAAGAATATATAGGTGGGATCCTAACATGTGCACTGACTGAGAAAACTATTATAATAAATATAAAGCAATACATGCATGGGTGTTGGTTTAGAACAACAATAGCAATTCCCCTACTTCGTCAATCAGCTAGGGTTTTCACAACCCTTGCTATGGTTTTAGCTGTTCATGATTATGAAGTAATCAATAACATTCATATATGAAACCATAGATGAAATCATAATAATACGAAGTAGAAAACCCACAACTGTAACTGAATTAATCAATCAAGGTCAATATAAGAGAATCCTAAAATAAAAAATAAATCTCAAAATCAAAATATGTTTATGAGTATCAAAAGTGCGTAACTCCTACTATAAAGCACATAAAAGGTATTTATAGTACATGAGAAAAAACTAAACCTAAAGATCTAATAAAATAGAAGTAAATAGGGTCAGTGGCCACTTATAGTCTCTTCTTGCACCCTGTCCCTAGGCCCAGGTAGCACTTTTGTTTGAAAAGTGGGCGCAAGTAGTGACCGTAAGTGCTAGGACCAAAAATCCTGTAGGTCAGCTAAAACACCCTAGGTTTTGGAACCTTAGAAAATTTCCTAGATTTCTTATTTTTAGACAAGATATGACTAGGGGGTACAGGTCGTATGCTGGGGTATGATTGGTAAGGCTTGGTAGTAAACTGACAAGTGTTGGTTGGTGTGTTGGATTGGTTTCTAGAATGGGTTCAACTAGGGTTAATATGAGTCATATTGTGGTTGACGAATCATATGGTTGGGTTTTCCTTCACTTAATCTGAGTCTTAGTAAAGTAACTTGGATGTGAGTACAAGTGGCTCGCCATAGGTTGTGAGATAAAGTATGAGTTATATTGTCCCACTCGTATGTGGGATAGTGTCAACTCCTTTTGGTTCTATTATGGGTACATGTTGAGGTTACTAGTCTTACCTATAGATACGGTTTATATTGCATGTTCGTATATTGACTAATGTGAGGATATAAGAGGGGTCTAGGGTATGAGTGGTGGGTACCACTCGTATTGAAGGGTATGGCTGGTATGGTTGAGTTGTAGCCACCTACGGAGATTTTGTGCAGCTAAGATAGGGGTAATCTAGACCTTTCCCCTCTTAACCCATTATGATCCCATGACTTATATCATGCTTGGGAGGTTATTTTCCCTATTATTCTAATCTAAAACACTTAGAAACACTATTTAGTTCTCTCTATCTCTTGGGTAAAGAAAGACTGGGGTTAATCTAGAGGAGTAATTTGGGAGTTCCTTGGGTGATTTCTCTCCATAATCTTTTTAAACTAAGGCAAGATACTTATCCCTCAATGTTAGTTCCAACTAAAGGCATGATTTATACAATGTTTTCATACAATAATTATTGTATGGTTTTGGAGTTTTCAAATATATGTTGGGGTTTCGGTATTAAATGCTTGCTTAAGGTTTTCCCATATTTTAATCGTGTTTCTGCATGCTTTAATGGTGGTTTGGATAATTGGTTGCATGGGAATGATTAATTGGTAATTAGAATTAGCTTTAGAAACACTATACCCCAACATAGTTGATAAAATGCCTATGATAATGCTTTTACTATATTATTGGACTTTAAATGGAACTATTGCATGATATGGTTTTGTAATGGAACCCTAAATGGTTTAAATGGTTTGGAATGGTTGAATGATAAGGTTTTTTGGTCATTGTTATGGTCAATTAAACTTCCTTGTGGGGTACAAGGGAATCCCCCAAGTAAATATGTTAATGAACCACTTGTGGGGTACATGAGATTTCCCCAAGCAAACCTAGTAATGGAACACTTATGGGGTACACGATATTTACCCAAGTTAACTTTATAAAGTAATCTATGGTTACCTAGGAATCCCTTTACATAAAAAGGTTGGATAAGGACTTTGCTTGCAAACTATAGTTGGTATAATGATACTACTACTTATAGCCTTGGTTAATACTAATGAAATAAATTGTTTGTTTTGATGGTAATGGTTTTATTTGGGGAATAATGGCGGGGTCTAATAGCTAATCATGAAAGTGCTAGTCTAATGGATGTACACTGGAAACTAATATTTACCGATATGAGGGTTGGTCATAGCAACCATATATGATACTATACGGTACATCAGAATCCTCTAAGTACATTGTACATATGTATCATGGAGAGTGAAGGGTACTTGGGAATAACCTACTCTTATGGTATCTCTGGTTCATATGACTACACACATCGGGACTCTTTTAGAGGGCTACACTGGGCTCATATAGCCTATGGGTGGTTTTAGGACGGTTAAGCTATACATACCTAGGTTAATGGTTTTAAATGCATGCTAAATCCGATTCCCTTTCCCGACATGGTGTAATATATATATATATATATATGTATGGTTGGTATGCAGATGGTTATTTTACTTGGTTTTACTGGATGGCATTATTTTTTCCTTATCCTGAGTACTTGCTAGCATTCACCCACTAAGCCATCCTATGGCATCTATTTTCCCATACGATGTAGGAATCGACCATTCTACTTCTCCTGCTTAGTGATTGGATTTTAGGATCAGCTTAATTTGATTGAAATGGTGAGCTTTCATATTTTGGAAGGCTCCATTTCATATCATGGATATCTTTACATACTTTGGATATTTTATGAATTTTGGTTTTGGCTATGGTTAGGGGTATGTCCCAACTAGTTATTGGTTTTCATTTGGTTAGAGGCTTTTGTGGAACTACTATAAGTTGGTATGGGTGGGATCGGTAGTAGTGTCAGCCTTAGTATTTTCATTAGTATTGGGGATGATACTGGTTGACTAAATTTCTCATTGTTCTATTCTTTTATATTATGGCATGGAACTTGGTTTGGTTATTGTTATAGTTTTCATTTATGGTTTTGATTTGGTTATAGTTATCGGTTGGATTAGGGACAGTTGGGACCATTCGTGTAGGTCTTAATCATAGACCTATCCCAGAGTTTGGATTTGTGCAATTATACTCTATCTTGTTATATATTTAGAATTCATCTGACTAAAGGTATAAGCTGGAATGTTGGGTTGGGTAGCAGGGGTGGACTCCAGCCCTGGTAGGACTTGAGATGCCCATTATGACAAGGCCCCTGTTTGGGTCATATTAAGTTGGTATTAGAGCTTTAGTTCATGGTCAATTGGGAGTCTATAAAGCCATATTGATTAGGGTTTCTTTTAAACGTGTGTAGCACTTCAACTCATAAGAGAGAGGCTATATGGCATATAAGAATGTTTCGCTTTCTTGGTATTCTATTTTCAAGGATGAAGTCTAAGTATTGGAATCTTTTCTAATCCTAGTTTGTTTGCTTTTCAGATCATGCCTTGATAATTTAAGATGTAAGAAAACTCCTCTATCCTAATTGGGACTACATGGAAAGGACACAGGAGATCCATACTCACTCTAGGGGTCCCATCCCTAATATTTCTGGAGTTTCACTAGTTTCTACTAGTCCTTCTCAATATGAGGTGACTAATGTAGAATTTCTAATCGATTCATGTTATTTCTCAGTTGGTTATTGATCAAACCAAGCGAGATATATTTGGTGTTTCATCTGCTAAGGCTATAAGGATTGGATAGTTAATGAAGATGAATCCTCTGACTTTTACTAGTGTGAATATGGAGGAGAATCCTCAGGGTTTCTTGGATGAAATAGTGAAAAATTTTAGGCTCATGCAGGCAACAGATGTGGAAGGGGTAAATTTTGCTGCTTACCAGCTTAAGGATGTGGCGTACCAATGGTACGGGGAGTAGGATTGGGTAAGAGGTGATGTTGAGGTGTTGACTTTATGGAAGACTTTCTCTTATGCTTTTCTGTATTTTTTCTTTCCTCCGAAGTTAAGGAAAGTTACAACTGAGGAATTTGTTAATCTGAATTAGGCAAAAATATCGGTCAAGGAATATGCCTTGAAGTTTCATTAGCTGTTAAGGTATGATCTAGAATTGGTGCCTGATATAAGCATCAGGATGAGAAATTTTACTTCTGGTATATCTCAAGATTCGATCTTTAAATCAAGACTGTGTTGCTAATCAAGGATATAGATATATCTAGGTTGGTGGTTTATATGCAATAGGTGGCGAAAGAAAAGAGGAAGCGGGATGAATTTAGGGAAAGACAGGGTAAAAAGTTTAGGTCTTCTAAAAAAAGTGGTGGGAAACAACAAGATAGTTGGGATAACGGTAAATGGACAAAGAAAACGTAGGGGAGTTATGGTTCTTTCACTACAACTAGTGCTCCTTACTCGAACTATTGGATGATAGGTGTCAGTAGGGGGCAATAATTTTTGGGCACAGAGTGCCCAATATTAGGCAAGTGGGGCATAGTCAGCTTAATCATGCCTGTTTTGTAGGTTGTATAGGGGTTTTTATGATGAGGAGAGGATAGGTGTTACAAATATGGCAAGCTAGTCCATATGCTTAGAAATTGTCCATTTAGTTAAGGGTGCTTTAGGAGCGATTAAGGCTTCGGTTACTTTATCTTTTGCTCCTTCACCAAAGGGTATTGCTTCGACATATGTTTCTTCTTCTTGTACTGGTATAGATCAAAATAGGTTATATGCTCTTGATACGCGATAGGAATCTGAGGTGACACCTAATGTCGTGACTGGTACATTATAGCTCTTTTATCATGACGTGTATTGTTTGCTTGATCTGGGGTCCACTCTATCATATGTGACCTTATTTATAGTTATGTATTTTCGTTTTGATCCCAAGGTTATTTCACATCCTTTTTCTGCTTCTACCCTGGTAGGAGACTCTGTGATTGCTAAAAGAGTCTATAGGGGAGGTGTGGTATCTGTTGGTAGTAGGTAGACATTGGTGGATTTATTTGAACTTTATATGGTTTATTTTGACGTTATTTTGGGGATGGATTGGTTACACTCTTGTTACACATCCTTAAATTGCTAAACTCATAAGGTTGTCTTTAGATTCCCCAGTGAACCGATTATCGAGTGGGAGAATGGTTCTCTGGCTCCTAGGGGGAGGTTTATTTCTTATCTTAGAGCTCAGATATTGATCTCCAAAGAGTGTCTCTACCATTTGGTATGGGTTAAAGATTCTAAATCAAAATGTCCTTCTTTTCATTCAATTTTGGTGGTGAAGAAATTTCCTGAAGTTGTTTTGGATGATCTTCCTGGTGTTACTCTAGATAGAGAGATTGAGTTTGGTATTGATTTGGTTTCTAACACTCATCCAATATCTATTCCTCCTTATAGAATGGCTCTAACAAAATTGTGGGAACTCAAGAAGCAACCTAATGATTTTTTTGATTAGGGTTTTATCCATCTGAGTATGTCCTGTTAGGGTGCATCAATTTTGTTTGTACTCAAGAAGGATGGTTCCCTTCGAATGTGCATTGACTATCGACAATAGAATAAGGTAATGTTCAAGAACATGTATCCTCTTCCAAGGATAGATGACTTGTTTGATCAGTTGAAGGGTACCAAATACTTTTCTAAGATAGACCTCTGATCTAGCTATCATCATCTTAAGATTAGAGAAGAGGATATCCCTAATATGGATTTTCATACTAGGTATAGGTACTTCGAGTTCTTGGTTATGTCATTCGATTTGTCAAATGCCCCAGCGGTATTTATGGATTTGATGAATAGGATTTTTAGGTAGTTTTTGGATCTTTTTAACATTGTGTTCGTTGATGACATTTGGTGTATTCTAAGAGTAAGGTAGATTATACTAATCACCTCTGTATGGTTTTACAGACCTTAAAGAAGCAACAGTTGTATACTAAGTTCTCCAAGTGTGAGTTTTGGTTGAATGCTGTAACTTTTCTTGGTCATATTATTTCTAGTGAGGGGATCATGGTGGATTCGCAAAAAGTGATTGTGGTTAAAAGGTGGCCTAGATCCATGACTCCAACTGACATTTAAAACTTCTTAGGTTTGGCTGGGTATTATAGGAGATTCATGGAAAGTTTCTTGATGTTACCTGCCCCATTGACTAAGTTGACTCAGAAAAAGGTAAAGTTTTCTTGGTCGGATATTTGTGAGGGGAATTTCTAGAAGCTGAAGGATAAGCTAACTTTGTCTTAAGTTTTAACATTACCTGAAGGTAATGAGGGGTTTGTGGTTTAATGTGATGCATCCCGGGTGGGACTTGATTATGTTTTGATGCAACATAGGAAGGTGATAGCCTATTTTTCCAGGCAGTTGAAGGTGCATGACAAGAATTATCCTACTAATTATTTAGAGCATTTACCGGTGGTTTTTGCTTTAAAAGTCTAGCGGCATTGCTTATATGGAGTACACGTGGACATCTTTTCTGATTATAAGAGTCTACAGTATCTGTTCACTCATAAGGAGCTAAATCTCAGGTAGAGGAGGTGGTTAGAGCTTCTCAAGGACTACTATATAAGTCTTCACTACCACCCAAGTAAATCTAATGTGGTTGCTGATGCTCTTAGCAGGTTGTCCATGGGGAGTTTGGCTCATATGGAAAAGGAGAAACGAGAATTGGTAAAGGATATTCACCACTTGTCTAATCTTTGAGTTCATCTCTTTGACTCCAATGATGGTGGTGTGATGGTATAGGAAGTGGTTCAATCATTTCTTGGTGCAAATATCAAGGAGAAGCAAATGCTAGATCCCATCTTGGTGAAAATCAAGAGTGATACTGGTGGAAAAAAGGTGATGGTATTCAAGATCGGTGATGATGGTGCCTTGAGGTACCAATGGTGGTTTTATGTTCCTGACATTGATTGTTTCTGACAGAGGCTTTTGGATAAGGAACATGAATTGCACTGTATTTTTCATCCCGGTTCGATAAATATGTATCATTATCTTAAGGAGATGTATTGGTGGAGTGGTATAAAGATGGATGTGGATGATTTCGCAGATAAATACATTATGTGCCACCAAATCAAGGTTGATAACATGAGGCCTAGTAGGTTATATCAGGGAATAGAGTTGCCAGAATGTAAATAGGAAGTAATCAATATGGATTTTATTACTGGTCTTCCTCGGTCTCAGAATTAATTTGATTCAATTTGGGTTATCATGGGTAAGATGACCAAGTCCACTCACTTTTTTACGGTGCAGACTAACTTTTTGGTTGAGGACTATGTGCGGTTGTATCTTCCTGAGATTATAAAGCTGCATGGGGTACCTATTTCAATTATCTCTAATCATGGTACATAATTTTTATCTCACTTCTGACGGTCTTTCAAGAAAGGGTTGGGTACTAAGGTTAGTCTGAGTACTATTTTTCATCCGTAGATGGATGGGCAAGCAGAGAGGACCATTCATACACTGAAGGACATGCTTCAGGCATGTGTGATTGACTATGATAGAAATTTGGTTGAGCATCTACCTTTGGTAGAGTTTACTTACAACAATAGTTATCATTCTAGCATTGCGAACTATGTCACCAACCAAACCACATTCAAAATAAACAAATCCCCTTTAAAGTCCCTAAACTTAACCATTTCAAGTAACTAAGTATCAAAACAAAACCACATTCAAAACAATAAATCCCCTTTAAAGTCCCAACACATAACCATTTTTAAGTATTTAAGTCACCAACAAAAACACATTCAAAACAAAAAAAAACCCTTTAAAGTCCCTACACTTAACCATTTTCAAGTAACTAAGTCACCAACTAAGCCAAATTCAAAACCAAAAATCTCCTTTAAAGTCCCTACACTTAATCATTTTCAAATAATTAAGTCACCAACCAAACCATATTCAAAATGAAAAATCCCCTTTAAAGTCCCTACACATAACCATTTTCAAGTAACTAAGTCACCAACCAAACAACATTCAAAGGATTGTATAGTAGGAGGTGTAGATATCTTATTGGATGGTTCAAACTTAGTCAGGCAGATATATTTGGCCCAAACTTGGTTTATCATGATATGGATAAGTTAAAGGTTATTTGATATAGGCTTAAGGCAACCCAAAGTTTCCAAAAGTCCGATGAGGATGTGAGGCATAGAGACTTAGAGTTTGAGGTTGAGGATAAGGTATTCCTAAAGATATCTCCCATGAAGGGAGTGATGCGGTTTGGTAAAAAGGGAAAGCTTAGTCCCCGATATTTTGATCCTTATGTGGTTTTGCGGAGGGTTGGTAATATGCATATAAATTGGAGTTGCCTTCTAGTTTGAGCTCCATTCATCTGGTATTTCATGTCTCTATAATGAGAAAGTATCTTGATGATCCTTCTTTGGTGGTTCCTTTGGAGGGATTAGGTATCTCAGATTATCTTTCTTATGAAGAGGTCTAGGTAGAGATATTGGATCGGCAGGTTTGTTTGTTATGGACCAAGGATGTGGCCTCGGTTAAGGTTCTATGGCGGAACCACAAGGTGGAAGAGGCTAAATGTAAAGCAGAGGTAGACATGAATTTCAAGTACCGGCATTTGTTTTCTGCTTTAGATATCCATACGGAAGGTATGTGTTCTTGATCATATCTTATTTTATAACTTGATTAAAGGTTGGATTGATATATGATATTTCAAATGAATCGTGCTTTTGTTTGATCTACCTTTTCTGTCATTCGATAATGAATGACCCTAGTAGGGGAGACTAAAACACCCTCGATTTTGGAACCTTATATAATTTCCAAGATTTTTGGTTTCTGGACAAGATACAACTAGGGGGTAATGGATGTATACTGGTGTACAGTTGGTAAGCCTTGGTTGAACACTAACTAGTATTGGTTGGTGGGTTGGATTAGTTTCTGGAATATATAAGACTAGGGTTGGTACGAGTCATATGGTGGTTAATGGGTCGTATGGCTTGTGTTTTCCTTCACTTAATCTGAGACTTAATAAAGTAACTTAGATCTGAGTATGAGTGGCTCACCATGGGTCATGAGATAAGGAATAAGTCGTATTATCCCACTCATATGTGGGACAGTGTCAACTCCTCTTGGTTCTGTTATAGGTACGAGTTAAGGGTACTAGTCATACCCTTTAATATAATTTGAATTTCACGTTTGTATATTGACCTGTGTAGGGGTCAAAGGTGGGTCTAGGGTACGAGTGACGGGTACCACTTATATTGGAGTGTACAACCGACATGGTTGAGTTGTAGCCACCTGCGGGGATTTCATATAGTTAAGCTGGGGGTAATTTGGACATTTCCACTCTTAACCCATTATGACCCCACGACTTATATCATACTTGGGAGGTTATTTGCCCTGTCATTCTAATCTAAATCACCTAGAAACATCCTTTAATTTTCTCTAAGGCTCTTGGGTAAAGGAATGATAGGGTTTTATCAAGAGGAGCAATTTGGGGATTTCTTGGATGATTTCTCTCTATCATCTTCATGAACTAAGGAAAGATACTTCTCTCTCATTGTTAGTTCTAACTAAAGGAATGGTTTATACAATGTTTTCATGGCGTGATTATTGTATGGTTTAGGAGTTTTCAAACATATGTTGGGTTCTGGTATTAAATGCTTGGTTAAGGTTTTCCCATGTTTTATTGTGTTTTTGTATGCTTTAATGGTGTTTTGGATAATTGATTGCATGGGAATGGTTAATTGGTAATTGGAATTGGCTTTGGAAACACTATGCCCCCAACATGGTTGATAAAATGCCTATGATAATGCTTTTACTATTTATTGGACTTTAAATAGATCTATTGCATGGTATGGTTTGGTAATGGCACCCTAAATTATATAAAGGGTTTAGATGGTTTGGAATGATTAAATGGTGATGTTTGGTGGTCATGGTTATGGTTTATTAAACTTTCTTGTGGGGTACAAGGGAATCCCCCAAGTAAACATATTAATGAACCACTTGTGGGCTACATGGGATTCCCCCAAGCAAACCTAATAATGGAACACTTATGGGGTACACAGGATTCCCCCAAGTAAACTTGATAATGTAATCTATGGGTACATGGGAATCCCTTTATATAAAAAGGTTGGTTAAGGACATTTCTTGCATGCAATAGTCGGTATGACGATATCACTACTTATAGCCTTGGTTAATACTAATGGAAGAAATGTTTTGGTTGGATGGTAATGGTTTTAATTGGGCAATAATGGCGGGGTGTGATAGCTAACTATGAAAGTGGGAGTCCAATGGATAGAAATAGGAAACCGATGTTTTCCGACCACAAGTTTGGTCATAGCGGCCATATATGATACTATGAGGTACAAAGGAATCCTCTAAGCAAACTATACATATGTATCATCCCTAAATACTTAAAAATCTCCAAATTACACAAAATATAACAAAATAGGAAACAAATCACAATAGTAAACAACTTATCCTAGACTTGTCGATTCTATAACCATATCGCGACCGACAAGAAAGGAAGCACGACAACAAAATGGAAGCTATGGTGCATCTCACCCCTAACTAAAAAACCATACACTATTATCAATTCACTAAAATAATACAAAAAGGGAAATTAGAACATACCTGGGATGCGCTAAGCATCTGTGTTGTGAGCATCCCCAGATCAAGGCATATCAGCAGGCAGAGGCAGTGGTGGCAGTGGTTCTTTAATAGATAATTCACCCATTTCTAGCTCTATGTGCCTCTTCTTGTTAACGATTGTAGTCTAAATCAAATCTTGTTTGGTATTTTTAACGCCTTGGTCATATGGCATATCAGGACCCTACAAGTCTCTTATGTGACCTCTCTTGTCCCCAACTATTGGGACCTCCTCCTCATCCTTCGTGAAGAAATCAAATTGTCACGGTATGCGTAGAGGTGATATTTGGACCACTAGGGGTATAACTGAGGGAATGGTTGCTATACGGCTCTCCGTGAGAGAGCATACCTCTACTCATAATATATAAAAATCCTCTCTCATATGGGATAGATCTGGCATATTTGTCTCTGTAGATCGGGCTGTAACCTATCACTCAAACTCATCAAGATGTGTCTTGATGTCATTATGTAGCTCATACAATGCATCTCTTTAAGCGGCCTCCCATCTGGCATCTGCCTGCTCGAATCTGGTTTGAACCCTTGATCTTATCTGCTCATAGATGGTAGTCATCTCAGTTTCAACAACCCTCAATAGAGCATCAGTGGCCCGCTGGCTCTCTACTAAGCTCTGCAAAAACTCTCTAGATATAGTAATCATACCTGGAGTAGGAGCTATAGTGGATGGGTGAGTAGGATCTGAACGTACGCAAGCTGGCTCTGAGGTCAAAGATAAGGCTGATGAAGAAGCATTTGGTGTCCCCTCGCTCTACGTACTCAAATCTGGAGTCTTTCTTTGCTCCCCTATCTCCATATCAACACCAACCCCCATATTTCCTCCATGTGCATAACCATACTCTATGGAAATTATTGGGCCCTCATTTTGGGCCCTAGGTACTGTGGCTAGCTTGGTAAACCTCCTGGAAAGGTCAGAGTATATCAGAACCTTCATACTCTTTGTTTGTACTGTAGCCATAACACGTACCCTATCATCTTTGCCCGGTATCTCAGGTACACCAGACTTTTTGCATAGTCTCTAAATCATGCAAGGGAATAGCAGATTAGTCAACTCTCCAAATGCTCTGTCATGGATCTTTTGTCTGAGGATAGCTGCAAAATCAATATAATATCTAGACATAATACAAGAAACCATGGTTACTCCTTCCCACATCAATAAATTATCCAAACTAGCGGGGAAAAGTCAATACCAAATGAGCAAACACCAAAACTTGGCCTCAAAGGTCAATGCACCCTTCTTGATTACACCATGCCCCTCAATCCATAGGGACGTATCACCTAATGGTGAAATATAGTTGGTTATATACCTAGCCATCTCAACCCTCTCTCATATGTCCTCAGCCGCTTGCATGATATATTAATTATGTACAACTCTCAGTCAGTAGTCACACTCAACTATAGATCAGGAGTAATATAATTAGGACCAAAAATGACCCGATAGATAGTATCTACTAACAGATTAACTCTGACCCCTCTCACAAATGTATGATCAAGTTGTGGTTGCTCTATATTCCTTATCGGTCCTTGCAATCTGTGCATGGGAAGCTTTATTATAGCTTGGTATGATGCAGAATACTCACTCACCATAGCTGGGCTGTAAGAATCAAGTGGTCTAGTCATCTACTCTAACTCATATCGATCAAAGGACGTTTGCAACTATGGTAATCTCCTCAGTCCCAATAAATAAATCTTGCACTCCTCATAAATAAGTATCTTAGGTCTACTAGTATCTGAGATTTGACTGTCTATATCATAACCACACGCATATCCTCTAAACACTACCTCAAAGGTTCCTCCATGGCATATGTGGACGAAGGACTTTTCCCCTGCTATACTGATGCATTATGTGAAGCCTGCTCTATACCCTCCTCAGACTAGGGTACATCTTACTATTGTACATGTGTGGTAGTACCCTCGTTAGACTTGGTACCGCTAACGACTTCTCCTGCTCAGCATCCTCAGATAAATCCTGAGACTCCTCCTCAGACTGGGGGTCCTAAGCTATAACCTGTGGAGTAGACCCAGAATCTGTCTCGTTATCATCACTATAATCATCTAGTGGAGGAGTTTGTGGGTGTTACATTCGCACTGACTTCATCTGTGGCCTCGCTAGAACTGTCTGAGAAGCTCGATATATCTATCCTTTAGTAACTTTGTGTGTCACCTCAACTGCAATGTTGCTATGTCACTGCATCCAGTACTCCTCCACTGAACCACTAGGATTGGGAGACTCTGCCCGTATCCTCGAGGTATTAAACTTCTTCTTCATAGAAGGTTTAGGTGACATATGTACCTAAAAAATCAGCCATTTGTTTCCAACAAAAATGAGGGATAACAGAAGTTGAAGAAAAACTCAAAATTCAAAAAGTTTGAATTTTTATCAATTTTCACACCCCTATAGCTTATTTGAAATACCTAAAGGTCCAATGTACACATATACATCAAGAGTCATGATTTTCATAGAAAACCCAACATGCTCAACTAGTGGTATTACTTTATTCATTTAAGTTCAACTTCCGATTGGGGCCTAACCTTATAATTTAATTCAAAACAAGGCCCTACATTATGATTTTAAGCTACCCCAAGGATCATACATACAAGCATGATAAAATCTATATATTTTTCTTGGGAATACAGATATCAACTTTTTAAAACAATAAATAAACCAACACATAACCATTACGAACCGAGAAAGTTACCTCTTTTATGATGAACCAAAAAGGAACAATAAAGAACTCGAACAAAAATAAAGTTTGAACTTGTTTTTAGTGTATTGGGACAATTTGGTATCTCAATCAAGTGTCAATTTAGTCTTTACTCAACTGTGGGGGGGTAGTTTATGTTTTAATAGGGAAGTTTGAATTCAAAGAGAAAAGTGAGGTTTTGAGGATTTGAATGAGTTAAAATTAGGTTAAATGTGTTTAAATAAGAAGAGGGGTTGTTTTAGGTCATATATATGTGATGGCGGGCCCATATTTTAATTAAAATTTTATCCCACAACTGACCTAGCCATGACAGCCACTTGTGTAAGCCACCTGCGACCAGGCATAGGATAAAGTGCCACCTGCAGCCAACAGGTGCAGGGCGCAAGTACAGGGCCAAAAATTTTGGCCCGCTTTCCTACAATCCAGACTTGGATTTTTGATATTTTTCCAAGTACTTATGATCCCGTAACCTAAGTTTATGGACCTAAAAGTATGATTAGGGGCCAAACTCCAAAACTTTCCATTCTCATCCTCAAAATATCGACTTTTCAACTTATTGCTCACTTACCTGGTCCATGTGGGACTTTTGACCATTATGGGTTGGTCACATAATCCTCTTACTTGGAAATCAATGGATGTAGAATTCTTACCATATTTTAGGCAAGTCTATAAGATATAACCTAAAAAAGAAAAAAACAAAAATATGAACATTAAAATAGTGGGTTGCCTCCCACTCAGCGCTTGATTTAATGTCACGGCATGACATAACTGTGTTGGTTATTTAGACTTCACCAACAAGACCATGGGTTTCCTCCCATAAAACTCTTGATTTAATGTTGCAGCACGATGCGGGTATCTTTATTACTTAGAACTCTTCAAGATACTGATAAGAGTACCCTCCCGGGTCATCCATACAATCAATTACTGATACCACCCTCATGTTGGTAGGCTGTTTCATCAATTTTTGGATGGTTAATATGGCCTCCTCACTGTTGAATCTGAATTTCAAATCTCTTTTCTCCACGTCAATCACCGCTCTACTTGTGGCGATAAACAATCTCCCTAATATAATGGGCATCTCGGTGTCAACCTCATAGTCCAGAATGACAAAGTCAGTCAGGAATATGAAATTATCCTCTCCTACAGTCACATCAAAATAAATTACCAGGGGTTTCTTCATAGTGTGTCCATCCATCAATAGCCACACTGAAGTTGGTTTCAGAGGGTTCAAACCTAGTTGCTTAAATACGAGTAGCGAAATCAGATTTATGTTGGCTCCTAAGTAACATAGGTCTTTGTCGAATTGAGATGACCTAATATTACATGGTATAGTGAATGCTCCATGGTCGCCTTTTTTCTGAGCATAAGACCTTTTATTTATTACACTACAGTGGTGCAAGCCATCAACATACTCAATCGTCACTTCTTTCTTCTTTGTGACTAACTACTTCATAAACCTAGCATATCCAAGCATCAGCTTCAACACCTCGAGAAGACAAATATTCAAGCTTTACTCTATCAGTATCTTAATAAATCACTTGAATTTTTCTCTCTTTTCTACGTCAGTCGCTGAGGAAAAGTTGGGGGCAGTCTTGGAATTTGTCTTATTTTTACTCAACAATCTGACCCTTACCTCTTTCCTTAGTAACTGCATCATCACCACCTATTTCCTTTTCTAACTCCACAACAAGTGTCTCCTCAGTAGCATCTTCCACAGTAGGCAATAGGGGATGCATAGTAATGATACCACTCCTCGTAGTAATGGCAATAACATGACCGTCGTTTTTCAGATTTTGACTAGTATTTCTTGGAAGGGTACTTGGCTACCTTTGGTTCAGATTTGCTAACATATGCCCGAACTGGTGCTCTAAATGGTTAATGGCAGTTACATCAGATTCGACCTTTTGGGTCAACCCTGAAATGTCATCCTTAATCTCCTTAAGGCTAATCTCCTAATTTTATTTGACCTTTCACCAGCTTAGCCTGCATCTCTTCCATTCTTGATTCTACATCTCATCTTCTAGGTAGAATATACCTATCTTCCTTTTTTCTATAGTCATTCTTCTTTCTCAAGTCACCATCTCTCTCTACAATGGTCTTTGCATCTATCATAGTAGTTCCTACCTTGGTTCCCTTGCCCTTGGGCTCAAAAACCCGCCAATTAATGATCCAGATAATTTGTTTCCTCCTCCAATTCTGACTTATAAGCTTTTGAAGCTAACCCCTGTGCTGCTACTGTATTTACTTTCTCTGAGGTCGCTGCTGCAAGCTACTTTACTAGTACCCCTAGATCAGTTTGTAGTAGCATATTTTTTTGTGCTACTAAATTATCAGCTATATTTTTGTCGTAGAAGACACCAATTGCATATGTGCCAGATCTCCTCTGAGCCTCTTAAGTTAGCCACCCTCGATTAGTGAGTGAGATCTGATCTAACATTTTAAAAGTTTTTCCCAGCGTAGTCTCATAAAAGCTCCTACATATATGGTGCCTTCCATGGGTCTAGAGTAGATGGTCAAGGCTCAGAAAAAAATATCCAATAATCTCATCCCTGACATCCGATAGTTGGGAACCATACTTAGCTTCTTATTGAACCTGAACCATACCTCGTACATAGATTCCAACTGCAGCTTCCAAAAATTATAAATATCATCCTTAAGCTACATCGTCTTGGGTGGAGGAAAGAATTCATTTAAGAAATGTTTGCACAACTCATCCCATGTCGTGATAGAGCCTCTTGGAAATTTTTCCAACCATAAAGATACTTCTCTTGTAAGTGAGAAGGGGAACAACCTCCGTCTATGAACTTTCTGATTCACCCGTAGATTTGTATATGAACTGCAGATCCCAATAAAATTGGCAAGGTGAAAATTTGCACCATCTATGGGCAGACTTGCAAGCACACCCTTCAGAATTAGGATTTGGATTATTATGCTCATTATGTCAAACTTAATATCGGGGGGTAAAACATGAGGAATAATGGCTCTATTCTATGCTGACTCAACGTATCCCAAATCTTCTTTAGCATCTAGACATGGTTGAATATATTATTATGCTGGGATCACTTGAACACAGTCACCTCTCGCTCTATTCTGATTCCACCAAGTGCTGGTTGGCAATCTATTTCTTGTCTTTGCTCAGCTAGCTCTACCTCCCAAACTACCTGTTGAGCTTTTTTTTTTCTCCCTCATCCGGTCTATATATAAACTATATCTTGTACTCTTTTGGGAGGAGGAGGAGGTACAACATCACGAATCCTTTTAGGATTATCATCTCTTTTATGTTCCAACATCCTATTAGGTGTTTGTAGGATCCTTTCTAGATTTAGATTCATTGAAAGTAAGGTATACCTCTACTCCATGTTCTAGTCATACACCGGCTTATGCCCAACTAACAACAAAGAGAAAAAACCCAAAATCTTTTATGACTTTAATTCACAAATTAACACTATATTTACTGACAACGGCGCTAAAATTTAGTGACGTCTAAGCTAAACCTCCTCTTAGAAGATGATATGGTCGCTATAAAATATAGTAACCCAACAAAGGTTAGGGTCAAATCCCAAGGAAATACATAGAATCATTGCTCTCAAATATTATAATCAATGGGCAGAACTAGACAAACAATTAAGGGGACTTGAGTATCAATGTCAAACAAGTAAACAATATCAACTTCGACTGTAATCAGTCTTAGGTGAACACTAGGATTAAGTTCCCCCTGGATTCTCAAATCCATAGGCTTATCGTGCTAAGTTGAACCAACCTGATACTTTGCATACAAAATCGATAAGTTATGTACATTTTACAGTCTTTTGGATGAGCAGAAGGATTTCACCCTTTACCTTTTGAGTCTCAGGATACCGCCTTACTAACCTCTATCTTGATCCCAATTAATTATTACCTTTTGAGTATCTGTTATTAGATAAAATGTAACCATCTTCCTAAGATAAAACCGAAGAGTGGATCGACAGTTAAACTCCAAATTACTATTATCTTTATTTTTTCCTAGTCACTACTTTTTCTAGTAAGAAGCAGTATCTAGGTGGGATCCTAACGTGTTCACCTATTAAGAAAACTATTATAATAAATATAAAGTTATACATGCATGGGTATCATTTCAGAAAAATAATAGTACTTCCTCTACTTCGTCAATCAACTAGGGTTTCCATAACCCTAGCAATGTGTTTTAGCCGCTCATGCTTGTGAACTAATCTATAACACTCATGATTGAAAGCATAGATGAAATCACAATAATAAGAAGTATAAAACCCATAACCATAACTAAATTAATCAATCAAAGTCAATACAAGAGAATCCCAGGATCAAAATTTAATCTCAGAATAAAAATATGTTTGTGAATATAAAAAATAAGTAACTCCTACTAAAAAACACATAAAGGGTATTTATTGTACATAAGAAAACCCTAAAACCAAAGCCCGAATGAAATAGGAGAATAAGGTCGGTGGCTTGTTATGGTCCCTACTTGAGCCCTGTACCTCAGTACAGGTAGCACTTGCAGCCCGCGAGATGGGTGCAAGTAGTTGCCGCAAGTACCCCGACCAAAAATCATGTAGGTCAATTCCTAGGATTTTGGACTTCTGAAACTTACTTTGCCCACATACAGTCCATAAGTTCTACTTGCGGTCCATATGATGACTTAGCAAGTGTTGAGATTCATCTTTTTAGCTTTTCTTCAACTCCCGAACATGCTTTGATCACGAACAAGATAAAAAGTGTCTCAAACATCCATAATTACTTCAAAAGTAGCCAAAATATCTTTTTAATCTTTTCATGAACTTAGCATCCATAACATGATTTCTTACAAAAGATACCCAAAACACATCATATCTAACAAAACAACTTCAGAAACCTGCATAATTTCCTTATTTTAAGCATCGAAAGTGCTATATTTCTATAGCACATCAAACCCTATATAAATTTACCAATTCCTTGAAATAGAGTCTAGCATAATCCTCAACTAAATACGAAGTATGAACTGGAAAGAAATAGTTTGACCTTGTCATTCTGTCCATAATGACCCAAATTAAATCATGATGATGATGCATATGAGGTAACCCCTATTACAAAATCCATGTTCACTACCTCCTAATTCTAAGTGGGTATGCTAAACCCCTGAAGCATACCACTAGGACTTTGGTGCTCAACCTTAACCTACTAATAATTAGAACACTTAGCTATGAATTCTGCAATATCGTTCTTCATACCATTCCACCAATAGATTTTCCACATATCATGGTACATCTTAGTGGCTCTTGAGTGAATAGAATATTTCAGACCATGTACTTACACTAAAATTTGTTGTCGTAAACCATCCACACTCGTAACACATAATCTGCCCTGGAAATAAAGCACACCATCTTCCCCTTGGGAGAAAACCTAAACCTTACCTCACTAAATTAACACACAACCAAGATCAACTCTTGAAGCATCACAATAAACTACAAACCCATCTGAAACCTCTAGTATAGGCAATACTGGAGCATAAGTGAGTCAAGTCTTCAACTCTTAAAAACTTTTCTCGTAGGAATATGTCCACCAAAATTTGACTTTATTTTGGGTTAGTCAAGACATGATGGAAGAAATAGAATAAAATTCTTCAACAAACCATCTGTAGTAACCATCTAAACCCAAGAAACTCCTGATATATAATAGAGAAATGGGTCTAGGATAGTTTCTCACTACTTTGGTCTTTTGAGGATCAAGTCGAATGCCACCACTAAAAATAATGTGACCAAGGAAAGCTATTAATCTCAACCAGAATTCACAAATTTTGAACATATCAAATAACTGGTGATTTTAAGGGTCTACAATACAATCCTTAAATGGTCTGCATGATCACTTTTATTATGAGAGTAGACAAGGATATTATCTATGAAGACTAGGACAAATATGTCCAAGTACTGCTTGAACACCCTATTCATCAAGTCCACAAAAGTTGCAGGAGCATTCGTTAGTCCAAAAGGCATAACTAGAAATTCAAAGAGATTATACCATGTTCTGATGGTTGTCTTCAAAATACCACATTCTCTGACTCTAAGCTGATAATAGCCAGATCTAAGGTCTATCTTAGAGAAATAGCTTACACCTAGAAGTTGGTCAAACAAGTCATCAATCCTGGGGAGAGGATATTTATTCTTGATTATGACTTTGTTGAACAAATGGTAGTCGATGCATATTTGGAGGGAAAGCACACGAATAGAACTGGAGAACCCTACAGAGAAACACTAGTACTGATGAAACCCTTATCTAAAAGGTCTTTCAACCATTCTTTCAATTCTTTAAGCTCATCTAGATCCATTCTATAAGGTGGAAATTAGATAGGCTGGGTGTCTAGAAGTAAATCTATTCCAAAGTCAATTTCCCTTTTGGGAGGAACTCCGAGAACATCTTTAGGAAACGCTTCTAGAAACTCATTCACTACTAGAATAGACTCAATACTCAGAGTTTTAGAATTTGAGTCCTTGACTCAAACGAGATGGTAACTACATCCCTTAGATATCATCTTTCTTTACTTAGGATAATAGACAAATCGACCAATAGGCACTGAAGTACTACCTCTCCATTTAATAATAGGCTCATTAGGAAAGTGGAACAGTACTATTCTATTTTTATAGTCGACTAATGTATAGCATGACTGGATCCAGTCCATGCCAAGAATGATATCAAAATCGACCATCTCTAACTCCACAAAATCAATGGAAATAACTTTTTGAGACACTGTGATCGAACAATTTTTGTATACCTGACTGGCTATAATAGAACAACCTACTGGAGTGGACACTGAGAAGTGCTCTTCTAATATATCGAGACTAACACCAAAGTCTATACCTATATAAGAAGACACAAAATAAAGTGAAGCTCCAGGGTCTAACAATGCATAAACATAAAGGTGGAAGACTTGTAACATGCCCGTAACCATATAACAGGAACTTTCCTGATCTACCGAGTTTGAAGAGCATAAAGTTGGTTCTGACACTACCCACTGGTGGTACTAGAGGTGGTGCCAAGCTGAGTCAGGTGGCCTACTAAAGCTGATGAAAAATTAAACTAGTCCTACTGACGAAAATCCTTTTCCTTATAGAAAACCATTTAGAAGTCCTTAATTTTGTGGTCTGGATTGCCATATCTAAAACATATATCACTGCCTGCCTTACACTATCCTTGATGATTCTTACCACATCTCCTACTAAGTAGGTTGGTGAGGCCACTATTCATGCTACATTAGGATTTTGAGCCTGGTGCTGTCCCGATTGTCCTGTCTAAACCTAGGCACTAGCACATTTGTTAAAGATGCAGCTGGGGATAAAAATTACTGGCAGAACTGAGAATGATTCCCACCATTAGACATTTACTATCAGATGTTGAAGCTACCGATTTTGGCCCTCTTATTCTCTCTTTACTTCTCTTTAATCAACATAGCCATCCTATACTCCTTGACTACACCATCTGACACCCCAGACACAAACTTACTCATTCTGGACCTTGAATCAGCCACTATAGCTGGAGCATACCTCGTCAATTGAGTAAAGGTGAGTGAGTACTCCTTCACACTCATGTTACCCTAGTTTAGATTTATAAACTTCTGCACTTTGACCTCTCTCAACTCAAGTGGGTGAACCCTATCTAAGAAGGTTGTAGAAAACTCCTCCCACTCTATAGGTCCTACCTCAATGCCTCTTTCCTCCTTCCATTACTTGAACCAAGTAGAAGCTACTTCAAGTAATTGATAAGCGGCTAAGTCAGCACTCTCACTAGCAGTAACACCTATGATATTTGTTACTTTCTGTACAACATCTAGAAATTATTGCAGATTCTTCTAAGGCTTGGATTTGGAAAACAATGGATGATTCATCCAAGTGAAGTCTCGAATCCTAGCTGTTGTCATGGTCACTATTAGATTGGTTGGGGTTATACCCTTCTGGTTATTCTGAAAAGCCACAATATGGGCCAAAATAGTGAAATCAGTCCTAAATTTAGTATGATAAACATATTCATTCAAAGGATCTTCCTTAACAGGTCGTGGTGTGGGCTGATCCCCATTCCTTCTTTTGTTATTTCTTCTAGGAGGCATTTTCAGTAAATGAATAAAGAATGATCTAGAAAAGGGAATTCAATAGTGATCATGCTCTTTTGCAAGACATGAATATTGAAAGAATGGAAACTTTCCTTAAACGCCTCGTAGCCTCTTTCCCATAAGTGTGACACGCTTCATACCCATGCACAAGACTCTAGTTAACATGGTTTTTAGATACCCAAGACACTTTAAAAACCTTAGGCTCTAATACCAAGTTTTGTCATAACCTGAGACTATCCCCTAAACATGAGGAGTTGATGGGACAAGCCCAAACTAACTCCAACTGATTAAAATAAGGAAATTACTAAAAAATAACTGCAAATAACTTATCCTCAATGGATGAGGACTCACCACAACTGGTTCTGAGTGGCATCGAATGTACTAAGGGTGATTGGGGAACTAAGCATCCAAACCTATATTATGAAATCAATATAGTGCAAAAAAGAGTATGCGGTTAGTACTTTGAATGTATTGGTATGTGAGATAAAGACTAACTGAAGTACATCTAGACACTGAGCATGAATGCATAAATATATAAAATAAATACAATACCAAGTAAAGCATGTGCTAAAAGTATCCTTAAAATTAACTGACAGAATAGCTGATAAACTGAATAGTTGATCATGCAAAACTGAACATATATAATTTGAGTACTAAATTGAAACTATGGGATCTATCATGTAACCAACATACCCCAATTTAAGATAATCGGGGTCCAACCTGCAGCCTCAGCTGGATGGGTGTTGGTACTTTTCCAGGGGTACTAACACATGGCTGACAATGTAGATCCAACATAGCTGATGTCCCGAAGGACTAGGGTGTCAGTCCTATACTGGCGGCTGACCCCAAAGATAGTATCAGTCCTAAAATAGAGGGTGACATCTCATAACCTATGCTATCTATGTAGTTTCGGAACTTAGGGAATTCTACTAAAGGTATCAGTCCTCTAATAATGGATTAGCCTTTATCCCTAGGTTTGCTTGGTTCTCAGTCCTACTCCTAACTGAAAGACACTAAAATGTAAACTGGTACATGCACTGATAACGAATATGGTCAAGTCATGGTATTTTGAAAATAACAGTTCTTGAATAATCTAAAGAAATCATGAGCATGTAAACAAATGTCTTTAGCATGATGTAATACTGGTGAGTGCTCATTATGAAAATGATAATCTGAATATGATGATAAAATCATGATTCTAACTGCATTATTACTTGGAATTGGAAACATGCATAAGCATCTAGGTATCGGGTGTTCATAACCCTCTAATACTGAATAATACTTTAACTGGAATAATATTATTTTCAACACTGTAAGGGAATTCATGATTCAGAGACCCAAAACATAGAATATATCACTAAGTTAATGAAATCCATGATTATGAGTATAGGAATATATTAAACTTATGAGGACAACATGCCCACATAGTTCAATTCATAACTTTATAAATAGACATGGTGTCAACTGGACACGATATGGATGACTGAGATTATAAAACAACATGGTGTCAACTGGACACGATATGGATGACTGAGATTATAAAACATGTAAAAGTATTATTAACATAGGAAAATATAATATCACGGTTCGTATTCAAAACTATTAGAAGAAATCCAGTAAATTCACACTTAATATTTAAATTTCATAAAAAGAGGGTAAAGGGTTTATACTAGAAAAATAAGGGATAGTTGGGACTCAATGGGTTGAAGAAACCCATTGATTAATAGCCCACATGCCTGAGTTGCTTGAATTCTTGACGAAAACTTGGAATTGGGACTTTAGATGGTTGAATTCTTTTAAGAAGCTTGGATTTTTTGTGTGTTCTTGAGGATGGGAGAAAATTGACTATCATTAACTGATGGAGATTTGGGAAAATAATGCCCCTATTGGGTGTTAAATCCTTAATTGGGTGTTTAGAGGGAAGGGAAAACGACAAAAATGCCCCCTTTAATATTAATAAAATACAGGATTTACACAACCTCCGTGCTATGAAGGCTATCACAAAGGCTAGCCTCTGTGACATGTTGTGTATTTCAGAGACTAACCTCCATGACACGTTGTGTATTGTGGAGGACCAATCTCCATGTAACATTGAAATCGCAAAGGCATACTACCTTCATGGTCTAAAAACACCCCGAACCTCTTCCAAAAATTATAAAACTTTCCTGGGTCACCCTTTTAACATCCCTAAACATATTTCAACTCATAAATCAAATTTTTGAACATGGAAAGGAAAATATAAAATGTTTGAAATCTTGGGTTGTTAAAGTATCCATGCCACTTATACTTAGGGTAAATTCTATGACTTGGTACTTCTAAATATGTGACGAATAGCTAAAAACTAGTTGAGGATCTTTTGGGGTATTACATATTTTATGAGTCCTCATTATTTGAGTACCAGTTATTAGTATTATTTTTGGTTATTCTTTTAGTTTCAGACAGTTGGAGCTAGTTGGCGGTTTGTCCCAGCTACATTTATGAGTTAGAGGCTGTCAGATAAATGTTTAGGCTTACAACACATTAAGTATTTTCAGACAATCTTATCTCAAATATCCAGTATTTGATTTTATTATTATTTAATATAAGTTTATTTCAGTTTAGCTTCCACTCAGTATATTATTTCTTCAGTATTCATAGTGTTATGCTAGGATACGGGTTAGCTTGGGGTTACTTGTTACAAAAAGCACCATGTTACGACTAGGGCAGTCCTGGGTCATGACAAACTTGGTATCAAAGCATTTGGTTTAAATTTTCCTAGGGTGTCTGAAAGTCTTGTTAAGTTGAGTCTTATTCATGAGTATAGAGTGTGCCACACTTATGAGTGAGAGGCTATAAAATATCTTAGGAAAAGTCTCACTTCTTACATTATTCATGTCCTATGATAAAGTGTGAACTCTATTAAAATTCTTTTTCTATCTTATCCTCTACACATTTACAAAAAATGTCTCCCATGAGAACTAACGAAGGAATAATAGGAATCAGCAAGCACCACCCCTAGCCCCAGCATACCTTTGAATGATAAGTCTCTCAGGCAGATTTTAGGGTTTTTTTCATAGCATTAGCCTACTCAACGATAGACCAGAATAACCAATAGTTTGTTCCACCAACCAACCCAATTATGAATACAATAGTAACTAGAGTCTAAGACTTCACTTGGATAAATCCTCCAGTGTTATTTGGGTCTTAGTATGAATAGATTTCATATGATTTCTTAGATAGTATCTAGAAGGTCACTAAAATCATGAATGTCACTTCAACTGAGAGTGTTGATTTGGCTGCTTATCAATTACAAGGAGTGGCTCACATATGGGTTAAGTAATGGAAAGAGGATAAAGGTATAGATGTTGGATCGGTAGAGCAAGATAAGTTTGTTATTTCTTTTATAGATAGGTTTTTCCCACTTGATTTATGGTCCAAACTTTTAGAGTAGGCCTAAAGTAGGGCAACATGAGTATGAAGGAGTATTTTCTTAAGTTTACTCAGCTGGAAAGGTATTCTCCAACTATGGTTGCTGACTCTAGGGCTCGAATGAGCAAATTTATGTCAGGCATTCCAGAGGACGTTGTCAAAGACTGTAGGATGGACATGTTGGTTAAGGAGGTGGACATATAAAAATTGATGGTTTATGCTCAGCCTATTAAGGAGGAGAAAATTAAGGAGAAGGAAATGGAGAATAAGAGGGCCAGAACTAGTATCTTTAATTTCTTTCAACAGAGGTCAAATGGTGGAAATCATTCCCAGTTCCTAAAGAAATCTTTAGCTCCAGCCCCATCTTCTTCTAGTGCTCTAGTACCTAAGTTTAGGAAGGATACTCATGATAGAGCACCAAGCTCTAACTCCCAGGGTAGTATGAATAGTATTTGCACTAACCCAATTTACAATAAATGTCTTGAAAACCATAAAGGTGAGTGTTTGATAGGTAGTGATGTTTGTTTTGGGTGTGGTAAGGCAGGCCACAGAGATGTAAGGATGTTCGTCAGCAAAGTCGATCTAACTCTTCAGCCGATCTAGTTAGTTATCTGACTTAGTAGGGTGCCACCTTTAATACAACTGGTGGACAGTATCAGAATAGGTTATATACCCTTCATACTTAATAGGATTAGGAGAGTTCTCCTGATATGGTCATTGGTGCATTGCAAGTTTTTCATATTTGTGTTTATGTATTATTAGACCCCAGAGCCCCACTTTCCTTCGTAACCCCCTATATAGCAGTAGGAAGACTTTGGTATCAGTCCCAAAATCCTCACTGAACCTTTCTTAGTTTTAACTCAAATTAATAGTTCAATCATAGCCAGATAGGTATAAAAAATTACCCATTCATAGTATCCCAGAAAGTAACCTCGGTTGACCTTGTAGAGTTAAACATGATCATTTTTGATATTATTCTTGACATGGATTGGATCCACTCTTTCTATGCCTTAATTTATTATAGAAACAAAGTAGTTCAATTTTAGTTTCCAAATGGTCCACTCTTAGAGTGGAAGGGTAGTACCTAAGTATCTATAGATCAATTTGTCTCTTTTATTAAGACAAGGAAAATAATTTCTAAAGGTTGCATCTATCATCTTGTTCGAGTCAAGGAATCAAGTTCCAAAACCCCAAGTCTTGAGTCGGTTCTTGTAGTAAATAAATTTCTAGAAGTGTTTCCTGAAGATCTTCTCATAGTTTCTCCAAAGCGAGAAGTTGACTTTGAAATAGATCTCCTTCGTGATACCCATCCCATTGCAATTCTACCATATAAAATGGCTCTATATAATCTTAAGGAACAAAAGTAACAATTGAAAGATCTACTAAACAAATTTTTAATAAGGTTTTGTGTCTCTCTATGGGGTGCCTCAACTCTTTTCATGCGCAAGAAATATGGTTCCCTTAGAATGTACATTGACTATAGTCAATTGAATAAGGTCTCAACCAAGAATAAGTATCTTATTCCCATGATTAATGACTTGTTCAACCAAATTTAGGATGCCGATTATTTCTCTAAAATAGACCTCATATTTGGCTATGATCAACACAGAGTCAGAGATTATAACATTTTTAAAAAGCTTTCAAACCCGATATGGTCACTTTGAATTTGTTGTTATGTCTATCAGACTAACAAATGCTCCTACAGCTTTTATGAAATAGATGAACAGGGTTTTCAAGCAGTACTTGGACATATTTGTTATAGTCTTCATAGATAAAATCCTTATTTATTCTCAGAGTGAGGATAAAAATTAGATCATCTGAGGATTGTCCTATAGACTCTCACAGATCACCAGTTATTTGTTAAGTTCAGCAAGTGTGAATATTGGTTAAAATTAGTAGTATTCCTTGGTCAAATTATGTAACACCCTTAAAAAAATCCATTTTATTTTAAACCTTCACATGTTCGAAACATTGATTTTTGACCTAGGATATGCATAGGGATATTAAAAGGGTAATTCAGGTGAGTTTTGGAATTTTTGGAAGGGTTTCGGGGCTATTCTAAAATTTTAAGTCAGTAAGCCTCGTGATACCACCATGTAATAGAGGATAATCTCCATAAAAATCAGTATGTCATAGAGGATAATCTTTATGATAGGCTATATGTCGCAGAGGATAATCTCCGGATAAGCGTCGTGCCACATTAATGTTTCAAATTTGTGCAGTTTTTGTTTTATTTACTTGGTATGAAGGGTATTGGGGTATTTTCACCTCTGTATGACCCTTAAGCATAGTATAGCCTATTTCTTTTAGTTTTAAGAGATCAAATTATCCAATTACATTCTAAAAAGTCAAAACCCTAAGAAAGCATAAGGATTTCATTATACATTCATCTTTCAGGTTCCAAGTTTTCAATTTCTCACGATCTTTATGCGTCTAAAGCATGTGTCTCGCTTCTTAAACTTGTATTTTCTTAATGGCATGAAATTGGTTTATTATTAACATGGTTTTGATTTTGGATTTTGAACTATGGGTTAAGGGTTTCAGATATAAATTGTTTGAATGTTTTTCTCATGATTACTATTGATTTATTATGCATTGTATTGTTGGTTTGTACACTCATTGGGGTGCGTAATAATGGTGAATGAATTTAGTGGTGCAACTACACCCCAAATAAATTGATTTTTCTATTGAAATTGATAATAACCCCAACCCATTTGCATAAATGGTTTTGGAATATGGTTAATCGCATGATTTAGTCTACTTATTTAAAATTAATGCATTGCATAAATGGATAATGAATAAGAATGATCTTGAAAACCTTGTGGGGTACAAAGGAATCCCCTAAGTGATTTTAATAATGCAGTCTATGAAAGATTCCTCAATATGTTAGATTATGACATGTGTTTGCAAGATATAGTCGGTATGATGATACCACTTAATGATGCCTTAATGATTTACTCCTTAATGTAATGGTTGGGTTATGTGTTAAATATTTTAATTAGGCTTAAATAGGGTTGTGTAGCTCATCGTGGAAGGTAGAGGTCCTAGGGGACCAATACTTAAAACTCACGTGAACAGATATGAGGGTTGGTCTTGATAGCTATGTGCTTATGTCACACTATATATATTGGTATCATGGATGGAAAATAGTATGATTAAATCCCCACCCTTCTATGATATCTCTAATTTGTAAGGCTAATACATACTAGGGCCCTTCTGGTGAGGGGAGCCGGATCCATATAGCTTGTGGGAATTTTTACGATAGATAGAGAAAGCAGTCCAGATTAATGTTTTAAATTGCATGATAAGCCTTGCTTCCTACCATGGCATGATATATTTATATGCATATGCTTGTGTGCGTTTGGATTTTGAACTGATTATGGAATTATTTTATCCTTTATTCCTGAGTTACATGCTAGTGCTCAACCTGCTAACCGTCTCTGGATGTTATATCCGCATGCAATGAGGAACCAAAAATACTTCTACTTTTCATATGTAGTGAATAACTGATCATGGGATAGCTCATGAGTCAGATTAAAGTAGTGAGCTTCCATACTTCGTAAGACCTTATTTCATTTTTGGGTTTCTTATGTTATTGACTCTTTCCTTTGGACTTAGTTTTGGCTATTGTCTGGGGCATGTCCCAACTAATATTGGTATTTGGTTGTTTAGAGGCTATGGATATTACTGTGGACTTGGGTTCGGTTATTGAATTCTTAGACTTCTTTTGAGTTATTCTTATCTATCTTGTGTTATTTTTGAAATTCCGTTGTTATATTTGTATTGTGTTCTATTTGACTAGGCTAAGGGGGTGGTCTCTAGTCCTTGTTATAATTGAGATACCCATCATAGCTAGGCCCTGGTTTAGGTTGTAATCAAGTTGGTTCAGAGCCTAGGTTCAGGGTTAGTTGGGTGTCCACAAAGTCGTGTTAAGTAGAGTCTCTTTTATGGGTGTGTAATGTGCCACACTTATAAGGGAGGGGCTACGAGGCATTTTTGAATGTTTTCTTTTCTTTTCTTTCTATTTCTAAGCGATTGAGTCTTAAGGTATTGAGTCTCCTCTAATTCCCATTTGATTGCCTTTCAGATTATGCCTCCAAAAAGATATGATACTTATGGAACCTTATCTTTTTTGTCTAATGACAATGTGGATAGAACTTGTCCTACGTATGAGGTACAGGCCTGGTATAGGGTCGCTGCTTCTGATTTCCCTTATAGAGTTCCATCAATCTCCATAGATCCTTTTTCCGTTGGCAGCACTCTTTCTGAGTCACCTCCTAGAGATATTACTAATGCTTTATTCCGCTATTTTATTCATCTGTTGATCTAGTTGGTGACTTTTCAGTCATGTCAGTCAGGTCCTGTTGGTACTGTTGTGAGTTCTTTTGAGGTTACTCGAGTTGGACAGTTTATGAGGTTGAATCCTTCTATTTTCACTAGAACTAAGGTTGAGGAGGATTCTCAAGGTTTCATAGATGAGATGGAGAAGATCTTTTGAGTGATGTATGCTACAAATATAAAGGGTGTGGAGTTCACTGCTTATCAGTTGAAGGATGTAGCATATTAATAGCACGAAGAGTGGGATTAATCTATATGTGACGATACAAAGATGGCATTATGGGATGATTTTTCTGGTGACTTTCTAGATCTCTTCTTTCCTCAGGTGTTGAGGGAGGCAAAAGCTGAGGCGTTCATGAATATGAAGCAAGAAAAATAACTATGAAGGAGTATGCCTTAAAAGTTCATCAGTTATCCCATGATGCTCCAAAATTAGTGTCTAGCATGAGGGCTAGAATGAAAAAATTTACTTCTAGTTTATCACATGATTTGATTTTGGAGAGCAAGGTCGCCTTATAAATAGGGATATAGACATCTCTAGACTTATTGTGTATATGCAGAAAGTTGAAGAAAAAAATAAGAAATAAACAAAGAAAGGGGAAAGGCAGAGTAAGAAGTTTTGATATTCTAATCAGGGTGGAGGCCTGTAGTAGGGTGGTAGAGATGGTGGAAAATGGTCTAAGAAAAAATAGGGCAATTCGAGTTCCTATTCGATGGCTAGCGCTCCCTATCCAAAGTCGTCCATTGGTCATCAATTTTAGAGTGGTGATGGTCCTAGGGCTTAAGGTGCCTAATCTCAGGTCATTGGGGCCTAGTCGGCTCCATCCTATCCTTATTATCAATTTTGTGTTTAGTTGTATCATGGCTTCTGCGATGAGAGAAAGAACTAATGTTTTAATTATGGTTAATTGGGTCATATGCATAGAAGTTACCCCATGGGTAAAGTTGCTTCTAGGGCTAATAAGGTCCCTATTTTTACTTTTTTCCTATGATGTGTACTAATTTCTTGATCTATGGTCCCCATATGTAGATTTTTATTTTGGTTTTGGACCAGAGTGTATTTCGAACCACTTCTCTGTTTTTATCCTAGGGATGGATTGGCTCAATTATTCCTATGCCTCTCTAGATTATTGGACCAATAAGGTCAATTTCAAAATCCCTAATGAGCCAATTATTGAGTGGGAAGGAAGTTCCCTAGTATCTAAGGGAAGGTTCATATCTTATCAAAGAGCCCGGAAGGTAACTTCTAAAGGGTATCTTTATCATTTGATCTGGGTTAAGGATTCTAACTTGGAGGGTCCGTCGTTATAATTTTTTCAAATGGTTAATGAATTTCTTGAGGTCTTCCCTGATGATATTTTTGGTGTCCCTCCCAATAGGGAAATTGATTTTGGTATCGATCTTCTCCCAAACACTTATCCTATATCTATCCCTTTCTATAGAATGGCTCTTGCTGAGTTGAAGGAGATTAAGGAGAAATTGAAAGATCTCCTTGATAAGGATTTTATCCACCTGATTGTTTCTCCATGGGTTCTATTTTTTCGTGCATAAAAAGGACGGTTCCATTGATAAGTCTATAGATTACCGCCAGCTAAATAAGGTGACTGTGAAAAATAAGTACCCTCTTCTGAGGATTGGATTTATTCAACTAGCTCAACGGTGCTAAGTGATTTTCTAAGAGTGATCTTCAATCGGGTTATCATCAGTTGAAGATTAGAGAGGTGAATATCCTTAAAACTATTTTTCGTACCCGGCATGGACATTTTGAGTTCTTGGTAATGTCTTTTAGGTTGACCAATGCCCCAGCGGCATTTATAGATCTTATGAACCAAGTATTTTATTAGTTCTTAGATTTTTTCATCATTGTGTATATCCATGATATTCTCGTGTATTCCAAGAGTGAGGAGGATCATGTCGATCACCTCCATTTAGTGTTGCAGACCCTTAAGGATCGGTTGTTATATGTGAAGTTCTGAGCTCTAGTTGAATGTAATGACTTTTTTGGGTTATGTTATTCCTAGTGAAGGGATCATGGTGGATCCATAGAAGGTTGAGGCAGTGAAGAAGTTGCCTAGACCCATGACTCCAACCGATATTTGGAGCTTCTTATGATGGTCTAATACTCTTTGACCACCAAATCTGATACTCTTGTAATAAATTTATTCATACGAGCTCTAGAATCAGCTAACAACTCTAGGGCATACTTAGCTTATTGAGTGAACTTAAGGTAGTATTCCTTTACTGTCATAGAGCCTTGCCTTGGATTCATAAACTCCTCCACCTTAGCCTCCCTTATCTCATGAGGAAAGAGCCTATCAAGAAAAGCACTCTGAAATACCTGCCAACTCATAGGAGCTATATTCTCGCCCCTACCATCCTTCCACATAATGACCCAATCATAAGAAACATCTTTCAGTCGATAAGATTTCAATTCCACACTCTTCTTTTTAGTAACGTACATGATCTGAGTAATCTTTCTCACCATGTCAATAAATAGTTGAGGATCCCCATCCACCTTTGACCTGTGGAACTCAGGTGGGTTTATCTCCATAAAATTCTGAATCCTGGCAGCAGCTAAGTATCCATTTTGCTGAAGTGGGACTGTTGTTTGTAGGTTTTCCTGAACATTAGCATTCACAACTTGGGTTAATGCTTGAAAGTTAGTCCAAAATTCTGCATGTGAGATATTTTCATTTTGAGGATCTGCGTGTAGTGGTGGTAGTTGGTCATCATTTCTGCGGGTGTCAACTCGGTAAGGAGGTATATTTTATCACGTGAAAGCATAAACTAGGGCAGATAAATACAACTTCCAGCACAATAGATCATGAAAGAAAAGAGGATTCCTAACTCATTTTGTAGCCTCATGTTCAAGAATCTGAAAACTTCACTCTTTAAAACCTTAGGCTCTGATACCAAGTTTGTAATGCCTTGGGAGTACCCCCTAAATGTCACACAGTTCCTAGGACTATGAATAGCCCCAAGCTATCCCTTAACATCTATATACTTTGAAACTCTTATGGAAAGTGAACTAACATATGCATATAATTATGAGAGGAAATAACTTAAAATCTTATTTTCAACTTAAAATTTGAAATCTCAAATAAACTCATTAAGCTAAAAGATACGCATTTTGACAAGTCTCTGCTCCTAACTAGAGATCCACTAGGAAAGACCCTAGTTGACCCAGATGAAATCTGAAATCAAGTAACTAAAGTAACATCCATAAATGATTAGAGTCTAATAAGCTGTGTCCTTGGACTATGAGGATTCACCAAAAGTCGAGATACAGGAAGTGATGCGTGCGATCAATCATTCTACTAGAAACGAGCACCAGAACCTACATTATCATACAATGTAGAACATATACATATTTGTGTGGGTCAGTACTTTGGAATGTATAAAATATATGGAGGTGAATGCATAAGTAACACAAGAACTGGATATAATTTCAAATCATGCATGATAAGTGTAAAGGAATCACCCTGGGCATGAATAAAATCAAAACCTATATGATCATAAACCATAAATAATAAAACATATTAAATAAGCTTAGTGTGACATCACACTTTTTTTCTAAAATCTTTCTTCTAGTCTTTCTTGTGGGAGATTCTTCTAACTGACATAAACCATGTGATCAATCATGGAGTCCAATGTCTTACCCACATTGGGAAGAGTTTTTCTACCCTTGCCAATGAAATCGAACCTTAACTTAAGTGATCACTATACTTATCCCATATTGGGAAAAAGTAGACACTCATTGATGAGGTCTCTTAAACCTACGGTCCCTCGTTGTTTCTACAAATTTAAGATATGCTCATCCACATTCCCTTATCGATGCTAAATACAACTCATAAGAATATATGTATAGGCTCATACTTAAGAAATCTACCTTAAAATAGCATAAGGGTTTATAGACTAAAAAAAATCAACTATGCTTCTCTTTACTTAAATCAAAATTAGAAAGAATACTTGCGGATTTCATGTCTTATCTTATATCAAAAGATCAAGCTAAACTTTAATCATATTGTAATAGATGTAAATAAAGCTTAAAATTTAGGTTTCTTGTAAACTTAGTGCTTATGCTTAAGCCTTGAAATTTATAGTTTCTTTTATAAAACTTCTAACAAAATATCATGTCAATGCTTACTTTGAAATATTTCATCAAAATTCAAGTCAAACTAATGAAATTCAAATCATAATAGCAGTCTTACAAGTCAGAACATGAATAGATAAAAACTCTTATACACTTGAATCCTCCAGTCACATGGTAATGTTATACTTCAAGAATATGAAAACTTGGGTATGAACCCGAATTAAAACATATAAATTCACTTTAAATATCAAGTTTTTTTGGTATAAGGATGAGAGAGTGTCCTTGATTAAAACCCCACATACCTAAATTTAGTTGACTTGTAAAGAGAACCTAAACTTAGAGACTTGAGAGATGTCTTGGTAGGAGAAACCCTAGTCTTGTTGTTCTTAAGGATGGGAGGATAAGGAGTGCTGTTAATCGATTGAAAGTAGAGGAAAATAACACCTCTTCTTGAGTTATAAGTCATGGGTTGAAAGTTTTATGAGGGAAAAATACCAAAAGGCCCCTCAATTGAACTTATAGAAACTTGATCGTCGGTCGTCACGAGTTATCTCACAACTCGTAACATCTGGTTATGAGTTGACCTAGTGACTCATAACTTTGGCAAAAATAAAGAAAGTATGAGATGGTCTAGATATGAGTCATATGGTGACTCATAACATATCGCTACGACTTGTAGCAATATCTCGTAACCTAGATAGAAAATTAGAGGACCTACCCTGCTAATCTTATGACTCGTAAAATCAAGTGATGACTTCTAGGGTCGAGTCATTGTGTCACCCAAAACTTTAGGCATATACACTAAGCTCATCATGAGTGGACTATATGACTCGTATAGTCTCATTACGATTCTTAGGGTCGAGTTGTACCCAAAATAGTACTTCAATTACTTTATATTATCTTGGTTATGATTATATCATATAACTCATGATGATTCTTCATGAATTATGGAATGAGTCGTAGGTTCCACAATGACCTTGAACGCACAGGTTATTATAATTAAAGTCATGCTTTATCCTCAAAGCAATACATAAGACTAAAACAAGGAAAAGAGATACTTCTAGAGGCCCTTTAGGGCCTACCTTGTAGCATGTTACTTCATAATTTCCTTCAAGGGTCCCATGGACCTACATTTAAGCTTTAATTATGCTTTTTAGTCGTATATTTGTGTATGTAGACTTTCCTTCATTTGAAAAAATAAAAAGAAAATACAACATGACATTATAAAATAAAACAAAAAGTTATTCTATTCTAATTGGGTTGGATTTCAATTAGTCTTTGATCTAATATCGTGGTACGATGCAAGTCACATATCAAGACTCCTTAATGTGATTCTCCTCACCTATTTTAGATTATTTATGTATATTTGATAATGCACATGTAGATCTTATATGTTATGATAAAGCTATTTGGCCCACTTTACGCATAAGTTCGTGAATGAAATTTTGCATTTCATTCACAATCTGAGTTTTTTGTCCCATCAACTACTTCATTATCTTCCCCAATAAATTACTTATCTACTGAGTTTGAGGTGCTTGAATGATGGTTTTTGACCTCTACTGATTTTGATTACCTCCCTAAGCAAAATTTGGCTTGTTTCTAAAATTTTAGTTATAGTTTCTCTCTAAAATCCATCATTTTGATTCTTCTAATCAACATAATAGATGGACTATTCAAATTCAAAGGACATCTTGAATATGAAAAATTCTTACCATATAAATCCATATGAGATGCATTTGTAGCTCTCTGTGTACCTGGTTTACATGAGTAATGACAAATTTGCCAATTGTGTATATCATGTGATTGGTGTCTGATTATATGACCACAACCTTATCCATATTCAATGATTTTTCTGTATGGCAAATACTCTATTTGGTTTCTAAGGACATAAAATTTAATAGAGCTTCAATATCATCATAACTCTTGGATAAAATTGTTCTTAAGTTGTAGAATCTATGAGTGATCTCGAATCTAGCCTCAACCCCTTTATTAAATTATTCTCAATAATCTCATTCAGTTGTTAGTGATGTGAATAATCTCATAGATAAACCTCGTACCTTTCCCAGGCCTATGGAAGTGACTCATCAACTTTTTGCACAAAACTTAATATCTACCTCAGAGCTTCTTTGTTCTTCTATGAGAAGAACCTATTGAGAAACTGTTATGATCTCTGGATATGAATCTGTTATTTTATTCCTATGACTGATGTTGTTGGTTTATCAAGAAAAAACCTACAATATCTAGAGTTTGAAGTACTCAAGAATTTAATAATTTTTTGCTTATCTTTCATAGAATAAACCTGAATTTTAAACAAAATACTAATAAGATAACTACCCTTAGAGACTAGGACATGACTTTCTAACATTACTAGAATAAGAAATGGAAAACAACTACTAAGAAATAACTAGAAGAGACTATAAATAAATACTACAAAGGGATAACTACTAAAATAACTACAAGTCTACATCTAATAATTACTAGTCTACTGCATCCAGCTACTACTGTAAACCATTAGAGACTAAGGAGTAAGAACATTACTCCTCTCTTTCAAATTGTGTGTCTCCTCAAGCATCAAGTGTGTAAAGCATTGGTATTTTCCTTTTTTTACAACAAATTCTTCCTCATCATCTACAAAGTCAATCCAAAATAATTTCTAATTGCTATATAATCCTCAAGACCACTAATATAAAGTTTAATTTTCTATTCTTGTGTTAAAGTATCATCCCTTGAAATCAATTGCTCAAACTTTTTTGTTAATATGCCATAGATCTAACTTGACATAACTTAGCCATTTACCCAACTTTTTACTTCTATTTGGCAGTCCAAAATAAAGATTTCATTAACGTTTGAACTCATTCCAAGTGCATTAGGGCACATTTTTCTCTAGTTAAAGAAATCAGAGTTGTGCAATTCCTTTCAAATGAAAAGAAGAAATTCTAATTTTTTTCTTCTTCTGATGTATGGTGGTGTCGAAAGAAATTCTCACATTTGTTCATCTATCCCAAGGGGTCTTCATGGCCATGAAATCATGAATAATCTAACTTTGTATATCTAGGAATCATGAAATTCCCACTAGTTATTGATTATAAACTTTCAGCCGCTGCTTTACCTTTCCACCCTCAACTTTGACTACCATTACAGTTTCTTCAACATCTACCTTTGAATTTGTTAAATCCTTTATGAGTGTATCTAAGCAAACAGTTATGGCTTCATGCCTTGCTAAATTAGTTGCACATTCTTCTTGGAACAAAGTCAATAGTCATGTAAATTTGTATGGATTAGATCTCCCATAAATCCCAAATCCGATATCAAATTTTTATGATCACCTGATATGGATCTAGTTATGAAACTCTAAAACTTGAAATCTAATTTTTTTTATGACCTGTGGTGCTGGTTCGTCAAAAGAGAACCTACAATCTCTTGAGTTTTAAGTACTCAAAAACTTAATAAATGTTATGATTACTTATTATCCAATTCTTTACAGTAGTAGTTAGTTGTAGTAGACTAGTAATTTTTGTCGTAGACTGGTAGTTATTTTAGTAGTTATCTCTTTGTAGTAGTCATTTACAGTTTCTACTAGTTATTTCTTCATAGTTGTTTTCAGTTTCTCATTCAAGTAATGTTAGAAAGTCATGTCTTAGTCTCTAGGGGCAGTTATTTTATTACTATTGTATTTAAACTCTAGGTTTATTCAATGAAAGATAAGCAAAAAATTATTAAGTTTTTGAGTACTTCAAACTCAAGATATTATAGGTTCTCTCTTAACGAACCATTACCATAGGTTATAAAAAATATTAGATTTTACATTCCTACATCCATTAATTAGATCTTCAAGAGATCATAACAGAAATCTTTGTAACAAAATAGTCCGTGATGTAATAAAATTTGCAAGTTTATTCTACAACCACTATTTTAATTCTCTGATCAGCGATAGTGGAAATAATGTCAATTTGAAATACTCTTCAGACACATTCTGATAATGAAAGTTCCCACTCAGCATAAGGAATCCTTGCAGGTTCTTATATGGGTCTTCATGCAGTTTACTTGAAATTGAAAAATGCTCTATACTAGTCGCACTGTACCTTCTTTTAGCTCAAAGTTTCTTGTGAAGGTTGTCTTGACTATATCCTTGGAGGCATTTTAACAATTTTGGCCTTACAAAGTTCAACATATAAATTTATGGCTGACTTGTAGCAAGTGGAGGCAGTGCAGCCCTATTGTCAGTTAGACTAGGATCTAAATTTAGGCTGTCTCTCATTTCTCTCAACTCTCTGAAAGTTCTTTCAAATTTCATATCAATAAGAATCAAGGGATTGCCTTGACTTCTTAAGTTGGTCATACACTAACTTGTGACCTGAAACACACAAAAATAACAAAACAAGTGAAAACTAACAAGCATAGTAAAAGTTCAAACTAGTTTATCAGTTTTTAACAAATCCCCTGTAACAATGATAAAAACTTGTTATATCCAAATGTACATGCAAGTGCACAGATTGTACAAGTGATTTATGATTTTACAAAATATCATATCCACGGAAATTTAAAAGATTAATTATCTAATTCAAATTAATATTTTGTTGTTCAAGAAATAAATAGTTGAAGATTTTTTTGTTATGTTATAAATATGTAAGAAAGCTATAAAATGTTGGTTGCAATCAAATTGGAGTGGCATCCAGGGTCTTGTCTTTAACAATCCGATTGAGTTTTCATGTTGTCATACTTATTTGATTTATTAGTTGCAAGTTGAAATCACTCAGTGAGTATTTTTTTAACAACTCTAAGACTACTTGACTTTTCCTAAAGCCTAATTTCTATGATCGTCTGTCGATAGAAAAGTGCATGTAAGATTTTATCTAAATCTAGACGAGGCTAAAGCGTGGATTTCTATTTCAGTAGTGAATACTTACCCTTTCCATACACTGTTCACAAACAAACCTTATTCTTTCTTACTACACCTATAGTTTTTTCTTTTCAAGTTCAATTTATGATCCACGTATAGTGTTTACCTCTTTTATGAAACAATCAAATAATTAAAATCAAGATAAAATAAATAATTCACAAATGAAACTTGAATAAATATAACTAGTAATCAAACGCCAACCATCATGTATTCACTAAAATCCTAGACTAAATTTTTAGCTACTCATGATTCTCTTATGCATACGCGAATTCATGAATTTACACTTAAATAATAGAAAAAAACCTTTGTTCTTAAGTTATGCCCTATATTTTGCTTCTTAAAATCAGAATAATGTACGTGACCTATTTATAAAGTTTAGGAAGCCTTGGGTTTTTTAAAAATCTAATCGAAAATGAATTAGGAAGACCTAGACTTGCGCCACACGTGCAAAGCAATCATGTTGTGGAAGAGAAGAGTTAGAATCAAAGAACAAGAGATTTTAGTGCCACACCTTATTCTACTAACCTGAAAGAAGAAAAGTGGTGTCTTGCGCCAATGCTTGCTTTGCGGTTTGTGGCGTAGGGCTGCCCATTTTTTCTTCCATCCTCACTTTATTAAGGCACTTTGCAATGTTGATCCTTTCTTGGTAGTTTTTGACTTCTTCTTGCCTTTTTTCCTCTCGTTTAAGATCTAAATTCCTCAAGATACTCCTACATATCAAAATATAGCATAAATAATAGAATCAGCATTCAAAAAAAAAGATAAAAATATTAAACATGAGATAAATAGTGACTAGTTTATACATATGTTTTTCCTAACATCACTAAGCAAAGAATAAGAAATTTAAATTCTAAATTGTAAGAACTAAAGAAAGAAAAGAAGATTTTTGTATTCTCAAAATTTAATAAAGAAACTATGTATTATAAGTGAAGATGACATGTCACCTTCCCCTTGCAAGATTTTTGTAAATGGAAAAAGGTTGTGCATACTAATACCAAAAGGCTACTCTATCCCCTTCCCCTTGCAAGAGTTTTGTAAATAGAAAAAGGTTGTGCATACTAATACCAAAAGGCTACTCTATCTCCTGTTAAAAGTATACTCTAAACTGTAGAGTAAGTTCACTTGTCTAAAAGTCAACACTAAAATCAAGACTGATCTATGTTGTTCCTAAAATCACTACTTACCACAAACAAGGCGAAAACCTGGGGTTGAAAGAAATTGACTGCATTAGGAAGCTTCATTGGTATAATTGGGTATAGGATCAACTTTGATGCATAAGAAAGATATTGATTCCGAAACTCTCGAGACATTCAACCAAGTATGGACTGAGGTTTTTTCTCCATATACTATTCCATCTTCAGTCCACGGTAACCTCACTAATCCTATTGCATACCTTATTTTTAGCCTATACAAATTCTCATAAATCGGATGAATTTTCTTTTCATAATTTAAATATCCCCTAAAAGATGTAGGTATTTCTCTCTTTGCAAACCCTTATTGTTAAATTATGGTGAAAGAATCATTTATTTTGAAAAATTTATGATTATTTATTTATACATATAAATTATGATTTAAAGAAGAACAACTAATAGGCCAACTAGCACACATTATGGGTGGATTCAATTCAATAGTTTTTTTCAAACATGCGAAATAGGTGGATTCAATTCAATAGCTTTTTTCAAACATGCGAAATATCAATTAAGTAGGTCAATTTTGCTACTGGTCAAATAGACACCTTAAAATTGGCACAAAAGTACCTCATGGATGAAACCTACGTGACAATATGTTCCTTACTCGAGACATATATCAAACTGGTTACACTTCAAACTAATTTGAAGAACTTTGACAATCTTTGTAGCATTTTTTAATATTGGCTTGACTTGTTGAGCTTAGAACATCTTGTAGAATCAAATCTTCACAATGAGCAACGTCTAATGGTGTTGAACAGTTGGTGGTTCTTTATCTTATTGTCTGTTTCTTTTACCAATAGAAGTATAGTCTAAAAATCTAGAACATATTATATAATATCACACTTTTAATTTATCATTTTTACTTAAAATCTTAACCCTTTAAAATAAATACATAAATCTTTTTTGTTACTTTCTCTCTTTAAACCATCATATACATTACATCCACATTCAAATCTCAAATTCAATTTATTTTTCTTGGACAACCAGTAGCTCTAAGAAAACCAATCCCTTCGTCGTTTTTTCTATTTTTAGCACTTCTATTAAAAAATCACCGAGCTTCGATCTCCCTTACTCCTTTCTTCTTTCTCACTTCTCTGACCAATCAGATTCCAATATCATTTTCTCCACCATCTCTGACCAAATAGCTACCATCATCTCACTACTCTGAATAACCCAATGGCGGTGAACCACCATCAAAAAAACCTCCCAATATTTATCTTTTATAGTGAATGTTGAAGAATTTTGACTATACATGTAGATATTTGACCAGATTTGATCAAAAATATTTATTTTCTCCATTTGGAGAATTTTATGAAATTTATGTATCTGACGAATTTTCATGTTGTTAATATGTAGACTAATGTGTTTGATTAATGGCGGCATGGTGAAGGACATGAAGATACATCTTTTGACCTACTTAAAAAGTATAAATACTATAATCGTACTGATTTTTGTGTACAAATGCATAAGAATGATTTATGTAGTTGAAATATGACAAAAATTATGTATTGAATTACTTTTTTATGTTACTATACATAAGACTTATGTATCAGAATGAGATCTATACTACTAATATATAAGAATTTTGATTGATTATTTAGGTATCAGAAAGTGATATATCCGACTATTTCAAAATCAGAAATTTTATGTAATTAAAAAAAGTGAGGATGGAGAGTCATTAACTATTAAAGGATTTGAATTTATGAAAATATCCCAAAAAATAATAATAAGTTTAATCTATCTATAGAGTATTTGTGAAAGTAAAAAAAAAAAAAAATCAATTTCTTGCTGCCAATTAAAGTGCAAGTTTGTATCTCATGTGTCCTTGAAAGATGACATCTTCATCTTTGCGCTGCTAATGCTATCATTTTCCGCCCTATCTTATTGTCTCATTATATATCTCCCTATCTTGTAATAAACTAGTGAACTTGTTCGCATGAAATAAAATATTTTATTAAAATCATAACATATTTTAATCTGATATTTAAATGTTAAGAACAATCATTAATAAGCGATCTACACACACTTCTGATTTTACTGTTCTCTAACAAAAATTATTTTGAAGTTTGTAGTTATAAATTTACTATAGACCTCTTTTTTGGTTAAAAAATACAATAATACTATTTATATCTTCTTACAGAATTTCTGCAACTCCGCTCCTATTTTATGAAGATTATATTTTTATTGTTCACATACTTGACTCTTTGATTTTTAATTATACAAATTTGATAAAATATTAATATTTTCTTCAAAAAATATTTAGGAATTTGTACTTTTATGGCTTTCTCCTATTTCAACATATCACAAAAAACTGAAAAAACAAATGAAGGCTGCTATAAATAAATTATACAAACAACATATAGTATATAGAATAAATTATGTTTTTCATTAATGCTCATAACTATTGTATTTAATTCATTTTAGGAAGAAGAGGACGAAAGGAATATGAGGAAAATAGAGAGATTCCAAGATAGTAATTATAAATCATAGAAATTAATAAGAAAGAGAGAAATATGATAACTTTGAATTTATACAATTTTAGGATGGAATATAAGGAAGATTAAAGTAAAATCTAGAATAAAAAATAAATTGATTTCCTTTCAGTTTAGGGTAAAAGTCAAAAATAATACTCCACTCTAAAATAGTTCTATCATACTAACCACCTAAAATTAATTACCTGTAATTAGCCACTAACCTAGTTTTTACGTTTAGCCATTCCGTTGTAGGCTTCGTCTCCTTCATTATTTATTTATTTTTTTTTTGAAGTTTTTGTTGTTCCATTCAAAGGTTCTGTGTATAAGCATGCATAGGTTCCCTCTCTTATGAAAAAATGTATTAGTCTGGTATAAGCATTGTATCGGTTTGGTATACGGACTGTAAATGCATGCATAGGTACCCTCTCTTTTGAAAGTATATTAAAGTGGTATAAGCACTATATCAGTTTGATATAGGGACTGTATATGTATGTATAGGTATCCTTTCTTTTGAAAAAAGTATATCAACGAGGTATAAGCGTTGTTTTAGTTTGGTATAGAGATTATATATACATGCATAGGTTTTGTCTTTTTTGAAAAAGTGTTTCAATATGATATAAACATTGTATCAGTTTGGTAAAAAACTGTATATGCATGCATATGTCCTCTTGTATACATTTTCTATACACATCCTATCTAGTTTCTATACATATATCTTATTTGAACATATTCTATACATCAATCATACAATTTTTATATAATTATATTTAATTATTATTTTAAAATCAAAAATTAAAGTAGACTTTTTCTAGTTAAAATATTTGTAGCAAAAAAATACACACGATGAGAATAAATATCAACGTGAATATACACATACAAAGAACAACCATTAAAATCAACTTCCAACAAGAAAGAGAAAAAGACGGAAACAAAAACACCCATACAAATATCTGATCAAAAATTGACTTAATTAAATCAACAGTCAATCAAAAAAACTGAATTATTTTAAAAAAGAACTAAGTGGCTTAAATGGAAAAAGGATTGAAAATAGCCAATTTTAGATTAGTTTGGCAAACGGGCCCTTCATTGATAATTGGTTCAAATGTGGGTTATTTGTTTTGTGATAGGTCATGCGATGTCTTTTCCCCTTCATTTATGCCTCTTAATAGAGTAATATTCTTTTAACTCGTGGAGATGAAAATAGCCATAAACGATTAGAAGTTGTATCAAAATGTGTTTAATATTTTTTATAATTAAATATTGAGCATTTATTTGTAATAAGTAATCTTTTATGTTTTCATTGAATTAAGTTTTCTTTTTCAACAATATATTCAATTGTTAATTAAAAATTTCATAAAATTAATTAAAAATTTCATAAAAGACTAACAGTTTGACAAAAAAGATAAATTCTAATGCTGGTCATAAAAAACCGTCACCTCACCTATTCTTCGATGTAAAAAATTAAAAAAAAAGAAAAGAAAAAGAAAATAGACACTTAAAAATATAGATCGTAAGGGAAAGGAAAATTAAAATTGGCAAAGCATGTTTTTCGTTGTTCTTTTTCTTACCTTCTACATTCCTTAATCCCTGCTCCTCCCCGTCAATATAGCTCACGTTTCAAAAAGTTCATATTAATAATTTCTTTTTTCCTAAAATACAATACATTGATACAAATATTTAATTAGATAAAATCAATAAGTTTTATAGTGATTGAATCTTAAACTAAAAGGAATGATTTTACACAATAATATTTAAAACTGAATTTGTATGTCTCTGGGTTATGGAAAATTATTAATTTACTTTTACTCTGTTAAAATATAGTTAAAAAAAGAAAGTAAATAATCAATTGATTTATGTGAAAAGAAGGAAGTAAATTTTTGTGTACTAACAAAATTTTCATATAAAAGCTATGAGTAATATGATTTCAAAGAATAATACCCTGCTCATAATTATAAAATATACCATATATATACATGTAAGAGTTTAAATACTCCTATTCTGAAAATATTATTTACCTTTCAAATTTATAGGAATATGTTCCCATACTTCTAGTTATATAATTTCACCTATTCCTCATATATTTTTGCATTCGTCAGAGTTTACTGCTACAAAATTTATATTATCGAAGAGTTTACTGCTACAAAATTTATATTATCGAAAGAAAAGATATTGAATTTCTAAACTCCATCTCTAATATAGCAGCAAGAGAGAAGAAAGTAGAACACCATGTTAAAGAGATGAATGATTGACTTGCGAGGCTCGGGCCACAACTTTGTCCCTTTTTCATCTATCGTCACTTTTATGACTCTACAATTATTTTTATGATAACTAACTCGTCACTTCTATTTCAATTTTTGAGATCTTTCCTCTTTTATATCCTTGGGATCTGGTCTCAAAGAGTAGGTTTCTCATTTTTCTTCTCATGCTTCTTCTTTTTTTCGATTTTACTCTCCTTCTTATGTTAAACGATGTTTTAATCTGATATCATCTCTTTGATTTTTATTTTATTTAATTTATAATGTTTTTCTAATTCTTCTTAATTGTGTCATTCAACACAGGCATGAAAACTGAAACTGAATATTAATCGGCACAATTTTTTTCTTATTTATCTATTTATATAATATTATTTTTAAAGGATAAAAATACCAAAAAATCACAAAAAAGATAAATAAAAAGATTGACCATAGAGAGCGCCATTATGATTCTTCTTTATGTTGGTTTATAGGTCTTTTTCCCTTTCTATGTGGATAAATAAAGTCCAATTTAGACCGACCCACTTTTGCCCATAGGAACATTACTATTGAGCATATATATAGATCTTTTTTAGGTCTTATTTCACCATCACAAAAAAAAAAAAATTAGTAGCCAAAGAGAGAAACACGTGCAAATTTTCGCACCTAAAATTTCAGCCACAACTGCCAACATTAAATTGTGATTTTCGCTTCATTTCTTGTCCGATTGATTTAATTTTTGAATAGCTTGTTCCTATCATCTCAATCTTTTATTAGAAACTGACGAAATTAGATTTGGAAGCATGCATCTCTTGTTTTTTATTGATGAATAGTAGCTACGTTTTGATGCTTTTGCTCCTTTATTTCTATGGTTTTTAGTGGTGTGGTTTACGTGTTGTTTCTTTTTGTTTGATACTTTTTGTAGATAATTTTTGAAAACAATATTATAACTCTTGGTGATTATAGTAGATGTTTTTTTTCATGATTTTTTACTCTTCAAATCGAAGAATTTTTCACGTAAATTTGATGTCTTGTGTGATTGGTTTTATTCTTATCTTGTCGCATCTCATTTGGTTGATTTATTTTCTGCATATTACCATTTTTCTTGGTTTGTTTATTTTTTCTTGGTTCAAATTGAAAGAAAAAGTTTATACTTGGGTAGTCTTCCGTTGCTATCTTGTCATGCACTTTGATAGGTCGTTGCCTCTTTCCCAACAAGGTGGTATCGGAGCTTATATTGTTGTTGATTGTTGATACGAATGATGAAGGAAAATATGAGAAAAATAGTTTGTTTTAATGTTAGTAGTTATCATACTTTAAAAGTCAAGATTAAAGATCTTCTATTTGTCAAGAAAATGCATTTGCTTATGGTTGGGGTCTACTAAATCTCAATCCATGACGAATAAGGATTGAGAATTTGAGCACCTATAGGTTTGTGGCTATATTAGATAGTGGATTGAAGATAATGTTAGAAACCATACTATTAATGAGACACATACAAGAAGCTTGTGGGATAGCACCAAGGGTGTAGGAAACCTTGATGATGAGGGTTATGTTAACACCCTTGGTGCTATCCAGTGGAAGCTTACTTTGATGACTAAGGCTCGAGTGACAAGTTGTACAACTTGCATATATTTTAGGGCTTCACTTATAGAGGCTCAGTAAACTTTGTGGAGAATGATACTTTATCAGGGCTATGGTATAGAAGGCTGATTCATATGAGTGATAAGGGAATTGATAGTTTGGCTAAGAAAAATTTACTTTCTGGAGTGAAATAGGAAAGTTGAAAAAGTGTGTTCATTGCTTAGCCGGTACAAAAAAAGTGTTTTTTTACAGTCATACGCCTTCAAGAAAGCTTAATTTGTGAGAGTTGGTACATTCTGATTTGTGTGGTCCTTTTAAAGTAAGGTCTCTTAGTGGTGCACTTTACTTTGTGAATTTTATTGATGATCATTCTTACAAACTCTGTGTATTTTCTTTAAAGTTCAAGGATCAAGTACTTGATATGTTCAAGGATTTTCAAGCCTTGATGGAGAGGCAAATAGGGAAGAAATTGAAATGCACCCTTTCAGATAATGGTGGTAAGTATATTGGTCCTTTTGATAGATATTACAGAAAGCAGAGTATTTGGCATTAGAAAAATTCTCCAAAAACTCCTTAGTTAAATTGTTTAGCAGAGAGGATGAACAAAACTCTGGTTGAGAGGATTAGATGTATTTTTTCAGATGCTAAGCTGTAAAATTCCTTTTGGGTAGAAGAACTTAATACTGCTACTTATGTTATTAATTTATCTCCTACTGTTTCTTTGGATGGTGATGTCCCTGACAGAGTTTGGTCTGGTAAGAATATTTCTTATGATCACCTTAGAATCTTTAGGTGTAAAGCCTTTATACATGTTCCTAAGGATGAAAGGTTAAAGTTGAATGTTAAAACTAGATAATGTATCTTCATTGGTTATGGTCAAGATGAATTTGGCTATCACTTTTATGATCCAATTGAGAAAAAACTTGTTAGAAGCCGTGATGTTTTTTTCTTTGAAGACTTTGACAAAGTGAGAAGGTTAATTCTCAGAGTAGTGAGAGCCTAGTTGATGTTGATCTAGTTTCTTTGACTACTGTTGCTAAACAAAATCTTCATGATGATAAAAATCAAGTTGATAATGAAGATGATGATCATGTTCATAATAACCAACATGATGTTGTTAATTCTCCAGTTCAAGTTGATATGGTTGATCATCAACGAGCTATTAATGCTCCAGAGGATTATATCAGAAGTTGTACAAGAGAAAAAATATCTTCATATCGTTATTCTCCCAATGATTATGTACTCTTGACTAACAGGGGAAAGCCTAAGAGTCTTGATGAGGCCAACGAAAGTGAAGTAAAAGAAAAGTGGTTTAATGCTATGAAAGATGAGATTAAGTCTTTGCTTGATAATTATACCTTTGATTTGATCAAGCTACCTAAAGACAAAAGCTTTGAAAAATAGGAGGACTTTTCGGGTAAACATGAAGATGGTAACCCAGTTCAATGGTACAAAGCTAGATTCTTTATGAAGGGATTTAACCAAAAAAAGGGAGTTGATTTTTATGAGATATTCTCTCCAGTTATGAAGATGGCATCCATTCGTGTAGTTCTGGACTTGGCTACAAGTCTAGATTTAAAGGTTGAGCAAATGAATGTTAAAACTGCTTTGCTCCATGGTGACTTAGATGAAGAAATTTATATGGAGAAACCCTAAGGTTTTGAAATCAAGGAAAAAGAGAATTATGTTTGCAAATTAAAGAAGAGTTTTAATGGTTTAAAACAAGCTCCCAAGCAGTGGTACAGGAAGTTTGGTTCCTTTATGAGTCAGCATGGATTCATGAAGACTACTGTAGACCATTATGTTTCTGTGCAAAAATCCTCTGATGGTGACTTTATTATTGTGTTTTTTTTATGTTTATGACATGCTTGTTGTTGGTCATAATGCTTGAAGGATTCAAAATTTGAAGCAAGAGTTGAATAAGTCTTTTTCTATGAATGTCACGACCCGAACCAGGGCCTGGCCATAATGGGCATCTTAAGACGCACATGGACCGAAGACCACCCCTTTGTACCCAACCAAACAACTTGATATCCCTGATGTCGGATGAATTTTTAATATATAACAAGATAAATTCAAGGAATCAAGGATACTTCTATAATCAATAACCAAACGTCGGCCAAAACAACCGACCGATACCACCAAGTCCATAGTAATTCAAACAAAGCCTTCTAATAAGAGAATGAAAACTAAATATTAATAAAGTGCCAAGATATGCCCATTACTATAGAAAAAAATAAGTCTAAAGAGTCTGAGACATAAGAGACCAAAATATGAAATGTAGACTTTCAAAGTATGGATCTCACTACTTTAATGTCAACTCATGAACTAATTTTGAATCCAAATCATTGAGCAGGATAATTATAAGTATGAACAGTTCCTACATCGCATGGGGATACTGTGTCTAAAGACGATTAGTAAGGTGAACGCTAGCATGTAACTCAGGGATAAGGATAACATAATGCCATGATCAACAGTTTCAAATCATTTAAATCCAATCCACATAATCAATGCATATACATGCATATATATATATATACATACATATATATATATATATATATAAATCACATGCCGGGAGAGGTGATGAGTGGTGAATTTACCACTTATTTGCACTCATTATTCATGTATGCTACCATGTTTTGAAGGAATAAAGGGGACATAATTGTGATTAAATGCACTGATCTCCACATTTTATAGGAACATAGTTGATGAAGTGAAAATGTGTGGATTGAAGCTAAAAAGGGGTCAAATGGAAGTAAAGGAGTATAGCTGGAGACTTGGAGAAGACACAGCTTCAGTTACTATAGTCATGGTCTGATGACCGCAATCGCATCCAGTCAAGAAGGTAACTCAGCTGTGACTGTGTGGACCTGATCGCGATTACGGTAGCTGCAATCGCGGTGAAGCTATATAATTGCGGCCTAGTGGGATTAATGAACAAGGGCATGTTGGTAAAATGGTACAAGTGATTCAAATTCCTATAGAAGAACCAATATTCTTTTCCCCATGGACATTATGCAGTAGAGGAGATCTGAAAACTTAAAATTGGTGAAACCCTAGAATTTGGGGGAAAATTCATTCCTCTTTATTTTTGTATTGGGCATTTCAAGTAGAAATTGGTGAAATTGAAGAGTGAAATTGAAGATTATCTATACCTTTCTTTATTATGGATTCCATGAATGAATTGCTAGGTAGATTTCTTCTTTTTCATTTTATGAGTAGCTAATTTTTCCAACCTTGGGATTATGTTGAACTAAAGTGTATTTGTGTGCGGGTATTAATGTGTCTGCATGGATTTTAGTTGTTTAGTATGGATTCCACCATTTCTTGAGCTTAATAGTTGAGATTTATGGGTGAAAACTCTAAATCTCTAAATGGGTTTGATAGGTGAAAACCCCAAACTCTAAAAAACCTTTATCATCCTTGCAAGAGGGATAAAGGTGATCCCATAGGAACCCATAGCATCCTTGGTAAAGGGTTATAGGGGGACAAGGCAATAGTGGGCAATCAAGTATGTGGTTTACTACCTTTTTCAATCTTAGAAATAAGTGTAAATAGAATGTAAGTAATGCCATGGGCATCTTCCTAGAAATAGGGATGCCCGATTGAGGTTATGGGTGACTATGAATGGCACACTTGTTAGGTGCTCGAAAGAGCTAATGGGTGAAATCTTTGCAGTTTGGTTGAAGAACTAACCACAAGGACCTTCAACCTAGCATATTTCTTACTCAACAACTAGATATCATGTTAAAGTATCTCTAACTTACACATTTTATAGCTTTAGGTAGACATAATCTCAAGATCGTATCTAACTTTGATTTCAATTCAAAAGTGTTAGTGATGCTTGTAGTGTGACTTAAGATTGGTACAATTCACTTTAAAACTAAACCCCCCACTTTATATTGCATGTCATGTTTGCTTTCACTTTGGGTACCCTTTTTGTAATTACAACACCCATTAGGTCTTGAAGTTTAAATCCCACTCCATGTGGATTCAACCCCAATGTAATTTGGGATATTGACAATGACCTCCTTACCCCTCAAAGATGGGAGTAAGTTTAGTGTTACCAAAATAGCACCGTATTTCATTTGTGCGGTGTGATTTTTACTTAGGTGCACCCGTGGCAATTTTGATTTAACTTCTTTGTTATTTTTTATTTTTGCTTAAGTAAGCATTATTCTTTTCATATAATCATGAGTCAAGATGGCTCAGAGTGCCTTGGCACCGAGGGTCATAAGAGTTCCATTTGTAAACCCCTCACCGAAGAGCATGGAGTTTTTTTTGTCACAAGTGTAATGCTACTACATTTAAAGGGAATTTTTTAGGGTCAAGTTCATAAGAACCCAAATGCACACTTGAAGGGCTTTGTGGAAGTTTGTGCTCCTTTCAATATTGCACACATATCGCAAGAATCCATCCGATTACGTCTTTTCCCTTTCTCTCTTATGGAAAAAGCAATGCTATGGCTAAGATCGCTACCCGCCAAGTCCATTACCTTGTGGATAAGTCTTATGGAAGCCTTCTTAAATCAATACTTCCCACCTTTGAAGATGTTGATATTGTAGGATGAGATTGTTAATTTTCGTCAATTCTATGAAGAACCTGGGTATGAAGCATGGGAAAGATTCAAGGAAAAGGTCGCAAATTTCCCTAACCATGAGATACCGGAGAAGATGCTTCTCCAAATTTTATATAGGTCTTTGGATACACTAAATAAGGATATAGTAAACAATGCATCCGGTGGATCATTCATTAACTCGCCATATGGGGTTGCTTCAAAAGTCTTGAATCAAGTGGTAATTTTGTGTATGGGTTGGGACATAAAGGATGTCGAGGTGGTTGTGAGGTCTCCCTCCTTATATTTTATGTACCAAGATAAAAAACATGAAGAGGAGGAGAAATATGTAAATATAGTCAAGATGATGTCATGCCTCAAACTCCTAATTGAGCATATGTTAGGAGACCCAATAGAAAGTGTAAGTGTGATAAATTAAGAGAAGTTGAACTAATAGAGAGTGTGGAGAAAGAGGTGACCGATAATAAGTTACATATGTTACCTAAAAGCTTGGATGGTTTCTATCTCACCTCTCAAGGGAAAGACAGGAGTCAAGGTCACAACAGTGAGCCAAGGTCATAACAGTGAGAGTCTAAGGATGGTACAATATGAAGGAAAGGGGGAAATAAATGGAGATACTTTGGATCGAATCTTGAGTAGTGTCAAGAGCACCGACAAAAATGGTAAATGAGATGTAAAGTGATTTTTCTATGCTCCACTAAATGGTTACATCCCACTTGACCTCCATTCAATAATTAGAGGAAAAAGTGAATAAAATATCAAGGTATCTCATGGAAAGACAAGGGTGATGAAATCCAAAATAGGGAAGAAACAAAGGCAAAAATAAAAAGGTCTAATTATGGGGAGCCAAAGCTAAGTGATATTTGGATGGGAAAGCCAAGGGTAAATGATTGTCAAATTTTCTCTATACCATCAAGTCCCATGCCTCCTCCTTTCACCAAGTGGTCCAATAAAAGGGAGAAGATGCAAAGCTTAACAAGCTCTTCAATAAATTTAGCACCCTATCTATTAATATTCCCCTTACTGAGGCTTTACAAGACATTTTAGGGTATGCTAAATTCATGAAGGATTTGGTATCTAAGAAGAAACTCGCGGAGGATGAAACAATTAAAGTAATGCGTTATTGTAGTGCCATTATGTCAAGAACATTTGTAGAAAAGAATAAGGACCCCGATTTATTTATAATTCCCTGCACCATCAGAATCTTTAAATTTACAAGGGCATTGTGCGATCTGGAGCAAGTGTAAACCTAATTCCTTATTCCATATTTCACAAGCTTGTATTAGGAAAGCCAAAGCCTACCAAAATGAAATTTCTCATGGTCGATCAGTCCATCAAAAAGCCAATTGGAGTGCTTCATGATGTGTAAGTAAAAGTTGATCGGTTCATCTTCCGGACTGACTTTTTGATCTTGGATTGTGCAATAGATGTTGAAGTTTTTATTATCCTTAGGAGACAATTCTTGGCTACTGGGAAAGCTTTGGTAGATGTGGAGTCCGGCTAGATAAAGTTTTGGTCGAATAATGAGGAGGTATCCTTCAATATTTGCAAGTCCATGAAGCAACCGATGGACTTGCAAGTCATCTCGATGATTGATGTTATTGATGGAGAAGTGGCAATTCATGTTGATGTGACCTTTTTGGATGATCCTTTGGTAGGATTTTTATGGAATTACGAAATGGATGAATTAGAAAATTATGATGAGGTGGTTGGATTTTAAACGGGTCTTGGATTTTATGCCAAGAACCCAGTGAAGTTAGACCTTGATCTAAAAAACCGTGAGAGCCCACCCTCAAAACCATCCATCCTCGAACCCCTAAAATTGAATTAAAACCTTTTCCACCCCTTATCCAATATGTGTTCTTGGGGGATAGAGATACACTACCAATCAATATTGCTAATGACCTCGAACCCTCTCAAGTGGATGCATTGAAAGTGGTGGTAAAGAAGTTCATTCAAGCAATTAGATGGATAATAGAGGATATAATAGGAATAGCCCTCGGTATTTGTTCTCACAAGATTAATCTTGGGCAAGGTCATGTTCCGAGTGTAAAACAACAAAGGCGGTTAAATCAGTCCATGCAAGGGGTTGTGAAGAAAGAAATCATAAAATGGCTTGATGTAGGAGTGATATACCCAATATCCAATAGCACTTGGGTGATTCCGGTGCAATGCGTACCTAAAAAAGGTGGCATCACAGTAGTTGAAAATAAGAAGAATGATCTTTCCCATCTGATTGGTCATCGGGTGGCGAGTTTGCATGGACTACCGAAAGATAAACTGATGGACTAAGAAAGACTATTTTCCAATGCCTTTCATGGATCAAATAATGGATAGGCTAGCCAAGCGAGTATGGTATTTTTTATTAGATGGTTATTCGAGGTACAATCAAATTTGTATCGCCCTAGAGAACCAAGAGAAGATGACTTTTACTTGCTCGTATGGGACGTTAGCATTCAAACGAATGCTCTTTGGGTTATGTAAAACCCCGACAACCTTTCAAAGTTTCATGTTTTTAATATTTGCAGATATGGTTAAAGACTCCATGGAGGTTTTCATGGGTTATTTCTCGGTGGTGGAAAACTCCTTTGAGTCGTGCCTCAAACATTTAAGCAAGGTGCTTGAACAATGTGTGGAGACGAACCTTGTGTTGAATTGGGAGAAATGTCATTTCATGTTCAAAGAAGGAATTGTCTTGGGCCACAAGATATCAGGAAAAGGTATTCAAGTCGATTAAGCCATAGTTGAGGTAATTGCCAAGCTCCCACACCCCATTTTCGTCAAGGGTGCTCAGAGCTTTCTTGGACATGTTGGGTTCTACTGAGAGTTCATCAAGGATTTTTCTAAGATAGCTCATCCAATGTGTAAGATCCTTGAGAAAGAAACCAAATTCAACTTTGATGGGGCATGCTTGAAATCTTTAGAACATCTCAAGGAATTTCTTATTTTGTCCCCTATCATTGTGGCCCCAGATTGGTCATCTCCCTTTGAGGTAATGTGTAATGCAAGTGGGATTGTATTGGTTATAATGTTAGGTCTACGCAAGGAAAATCTCTCCCATCCTATATACAATGCCAATAAGACCTTGAATGATGCTCAATCCAACTACACCGTTATCGAATAAGAATTATTCGCGCTTGTATAGGCTTTTGAAAACTTTTATGCCTACTTGTTTGGTAAGAAAGTAGTGGTGCACACGGATCATTCCCCTCAAATACCTCATGGCCAAAAATAAGGCAAAGTCGCATCTAATTATATGGATTTTTCTCCTTCAAGAATTCAAATTTGAGGTAAAAGATTGAAAGGGGTGTGAAAACTAAGTGGCCAATCATCTCTCACATCTTGAAGGTAATCATGAAAAGCAAGGAGAAATTGAAATCAATGATGCCTTTCCAAATGAATTGGTCTTGTCTATGGCGGGAAGAATCTCACCCTGGTATGCCGACTTTGCCAATAATGTAGCAAGTGGTATGCTTCTCGAGGGAATGGGATACCATCAAAAGAAACAATTCTTGTTGATGGAAAGAGATACTTTTATGATGATTTATTCCTATTTTGAGAGTATACGGATGGTGTTATTAGGTGATGTGTCATGGAGATGGAGATGAATAATACGTGGAAGTGTGCCACTTCTCACCTTATGATGGTCATCATGGAAAAATTTTCACCGCCACCAAAATCCTTCAATGTGGGTTTTATTGGCTCTCCATACATAGGGATGCCATTGAGTGGGTAAAATCATATCACCAATGTCAAATGCAATATGGTATTTCAAGAAGGCATCAAATTCCCCTCAGACCAAACCTTGAAGTAGAACTATTTGATGTGTGGGGAATTGACTTTATGGGACCATTTTCAAGCTCATATGGAAACAAATACATATTGGTAGCGGTTAACTATGAATTGGGGAGAAGTCTATGAGCCTAGGGTTACAAAACTCCACGAGTTGAAAGATTTCTGACTCAAAGCTTATGAGAGCTCCACATTGTATAAAGAGAAAATAAAGAGGTGGTATAATGCTCATATATTAAAGAGAGAATTACATTTCGGAAAGAATGTACTCCTATACAACTCCCAATTGAAACATTTTATGGGGAAGCTTCAATCTAAATGGTCGGGGCAATTTGCGATTTCTAATATTCACCCAAGTGGTGTCGTTGAATTGGAAGACCAAGAAGGAAAGAAATTTGTGGTTAATGGTCAAAGTGTGAAACAGTACAACATAAAAAATCCCATGTCATCCAAGGTGGAGTTTTTGCGTTTGAAAGATGCTAAGTGGTGAAAGAGAAATGTCATTCCGCAATGTTAAATAAGGCACTTGATGGGAGGCAACCCATTTTTGACTCACTTTTGCTTTTTTGATGTTTTGTAGGAGTTTTAACATAAGAGTTATGTCCAAAAAAATAGGGGAAAATAGAACTGGAAAGCTGGATGTTGTGCAGGGAATAAAAAACATAGCAAAATAGGGGAATTTAGTCTTAGTTACCACGATCGTGGCCCGAGGACCGCGATCACGGACCTGTTGGTGAAATTGCGGCACCAAATTGCTGAACACCTGCTATTTTAGTTAGCCTCTCTTAACCCTTTTGATTCTTAATTTTACTTCAGTGAGGGAACTTCAAACATTTAAGTTGGGGGTGTGTACGGTGAGGTTACCTGAGCTTTCTTAGTTATATGGATGAAATTTTCCCTATGATAGATTAAGTGCAATCATTCTTAAGGGAAAAATATATCATTGGGTTTTGAGCCATGAATGCAGGGGAAGTTTGAGTATCCATGGCATCAAGGCCACAAATTCAAGGGAAGTCTGAGTACTTGTGGCATTGAGAATTTAGGGATCCAAAATATGTATACCTAGGGCAAAGATTGAGAAAACTTATGTTTGCCCGTATAAAAGCCAAAGTGTGAGACTAAGGCTGGGGTTATTTCCATCTTAGCAAACTGTGCATGGTACTAATGCAAAATAAACACCTCTCCCCTCCATCCAAAACTTTTAACAAAAATCAAGGGCATAGATGTGAGCAACTTTGTAACAAAACATTTTCTCTTTGTGTGGCTCCACAAATTTATGACTTGACAATAGTGATAGACACTCTAATTTTGTCTCAAGCGGGAGGGAAAATTGAGTCAACTTGGCAAATTTTGCATACCATGTGTCGTGAGCTATTTGCACTCATCTCTTGTATACTTGTGTCGTCTAGAACTTGCCCTATTAGTCTTTCAAAGATAATTTTGATTGTAGTTGGTTGGAGATATGATCATAGTCCATCTTTGTGACTTTGGAATCCACTTTATCCTAAAAAACCTACCCATGCATAAATGTAATCCCTTGTTACTCACTTTGAGCCTTTGTACCTTTCTTTGGCAAAGTCGTGAACCATTTTTTTTTATCCCTCCTTTGAACCATACCCTCCTTCAACTTGAAATTGCAACTTGAGGTTAAAAGCCTTAGTTGGAGGTGGTATTGATTTATGGAAGTAAGTATGGGGTTGCAAAGTTGTTAGTGAAATGCCTATGTTCCTAAGCATAGAAAACAAATGGATAGAAAAAGAAAGTGTCCAAAAAAGGAAAGAATTGCATGAAAATTGCAAGAAAAAAAATAGAAGAAAATGGGTGAACAAAGTAGGCAAAAAGTAGGCATATGAAAAGAGAACTATCAAAGAAGAGTGACCCATAGTCAAAAAGGCAGATTAAATAGTGTGATATAGATGTTCAAGTAAGCGTGTAGACATGTTGTTCCCAAATGATATCCTACCCTAACCCGAACCTACATTATAAGCTCAAAAAGTCCTTTGAGATCTTCAACCATTTACTTTCTTTGTAGTGGCGATTGAAAATAGGGGCAAGCCTATGGTATGACACTTGTTGACATAGAGAATTCTTTTGTGAAGGAGAGCGTTTTTGTACTTAAACTTCTTATTGCACATTTGGTAGCTTGGTGTGTGAAATTTTCTTTCTTGTGAGGAGGCATGTGAATGAGTTGAGGTGGGTGATTTTGTCATCCTCCAAGCGATGAGGCAAAAAGAGTATCTCTTAGGTTAGGTCAAAAGTGAGTCTCATCTAGAGTATTGGTAGTTATTGCGTTATTTCTCTTCGAAGTCCTTAAATACCATAATTTATGATGAGGGGGGACGTGAAAATAACTTGGCTCATGTGCAAGGAGATACTTGTGGTAGTGACTAATCTTGATGTCGTTATAATCTTTGGGTCATAAACTTTGGGCATAAATGTGTAGTGTCTCATGATAAAAGCTAGTGTGCTTGAGGACAAGCAATGCTCTAAGTTGGGGGTATTGATGAGTGGTGAATTGACCACTCATTTGCACTCAATATTCATGTACGCTACCATGTTTTGAAGGAATAAAGGAGACATAATTGTGATTTAATGTACTAATATTCATATTTTGTAGGCACATAGTTGATGAAATGAAAAGGTGCGGATTGGAGCTAAGAAAGGGTCAAATGGAAGCAAAGAAATTCAGTTGGAGGGCTGGAGTAGACACAGCCTTAGTTACCATGGTTGTGATCTGAGGACCGCGATCACGACCAGACCGCGATCACGACCAGTCATTAAAGTCACTCAACTGTGACCGTGTGGACCTGATAGTGGTCGCAGTAGCTATGACCATGGTAAAGCTATGCGATCGCGACCTAGTGGGATTAATGAATGAGGTCATTCGGTCAAATGGGACAGATGATTCAAATTCCTATAGAAGACCCAACATTCTTTTCCCCATGGACATTATGCAATAGAGGAGATTTGAAAACCTGACATTGGTGAAACCCTAGAATTTGGGGCAAAATTCATTCCTCTTTATTTTTGTATTGGTTATTTCAAGTAATAATTGGTGAAATTGAAGAGTGGAATTGAAAATTATCTATACCTTTCTTTATTATGGATGCCATGAATGAATTTCTAGGTAGATTTCTTATCTTTCATTTCATGAATAGTTAATTTTTCAACCTTGGGATTATGTTGAACTAAAGTGTATTTGTGTGTGGATATTGATATGTTTTCGTGATTTTTAGGCATTGAGTATGGATTCCACCGTTGCTTGAGATTAATATTTGATATTTGTTGATGAAAACCCCAAATCTCCAAATGGGTTTGATGGATGAAAACCCCAAACTCTAGAAAAATTTTATCATTTTTGAAAGAGGGATGAAGGCGAACCCATGGGAACATATAGCATCTTTTATAAAGGGTTATAGGGGGACAATTCAATGGTGGACAATCAAGTATGTGGTTTACTACCTTTTACAATCTTAGAAATAAGTGTAAATGAAATGTAAGTCATGTCATGGGCATCTTCCTAGAAATAGGGATGCCCAATTGAGGTTATAGGTGACTATGAATGGCACACTTGTTAGGTTCTCGAAAGAGCCAATGGGTGAAATCTTTATGGTTTGGTTGAAAAACTAACTTCAAGGACCTTTGACCTAGCCTATTTCTCACTCAACAACTAGATATCATGTTGAACCATCTATAACCTACACACTTTATACGTTTAGGTAGACATTATCCTAAGATCATCTCTAACTTTGATTTCAATTCAAAAATGTTAGTTCAATTTGTAGTGTGACTCATGATTGGTACATTTCACTCAAAAAGTAAACCACCCACGTTACATTACATGTTATGTTTGCTTTCACTTTGGGTACCCCTTTTGTAATTAGAACACCTATTAGGTCTTGATGTTTAAATCCCACTCCTTATAGATGCGACCCCAATATAAGATGGACTATTGACAACGACCATCTTACCCCTCAAATATGGGAGTAAATTGAGCATTATCAATAGGGAAAAAGGTTTAACATGCTCCTTAAAACTTTATCCTGGATTGTGTAGCTCAACCGTCATTACATACAAAGGCACCCACAGGCTATATGGATCCAGCTCTCCACCTGCAGGTAGGGCGCCAGTACAATAACCGCATGAACTAGAAGGTATGCATATGTACTAGGGGGAACTCGAACCTCTCGACATATCAAGGTGACATGAGAACCAAATCATGTAGTAAGATATGGAGGACTCAAATCTCGCAATCATATGATTAAATATTAAAGGCAACTCTAACCTCTCAGTCATATAAACCCCCACGTTGGCAACCATGGTTTCCAGTGTAGGTCCCTCAGGATTACCACTTTCACGACTCAGCTACACATAGCTCATTAAAGCCCAATTAAAATAATTAGCTCATACATCATTATTTATTGAACCAAGATACACATTTAGGTATACATTGTTGGTATTGTCATACCAACTACACTTGAAAGGTAACATCAACATGCCACACCAATTATCTTCACTTAGGGAATTCACAACCCCCTTGCATTACAAAAAAATGGGTATAGGTGCGGGGATTTATTTGCAACGATTATTTTAACCCCTGCAAAAGTATATTAAATACAGGGGTTAAAAAAGTGCCGCTAAAAATTATATAATTTGTGTAGGTTTTAACTTCTGCTATTTATAAAAAAATACCGCTAAAAAATTATATACTTTGTGGGGTTTTTAACCTCCGCTATCTATCTCCAAAAATAATGGCACAAATTATATAATTTGTGGGGGGTTTAACCACCACTATACATCCCAAAAAATACCGCAAAATTTCCCCTTTTTTCCCCTAAAAAATATTTGTCTCTCTAATTTGTATCTCTAATATTCATAGAATAAAATATTTCTTGCAGTGGGGAGGTACGGCCGGCCATAGTATTATCCAGCTCTGGCCATTGGGAGATACGCAATGGGAGGTCTTTAGACATTTCCTTTCCCGCTCCGACCATTGTTTAAAGTGAGTTATCTTTTTTTTTTTCAATTTAAGAAATTTCCCCAATTTAAAAAATATTGGTCATTTCCTCAATAAAAACAGATCTACTAGCAATTTTATTAATTCAAACTCAATTAATAAAATTACTAGTATATCTGGTTTTATTGGGAGACTAGAAATTTGAGAGACCAGGATATATTTATTGAGAGTCGAACAGGAACTGGTTGGGGGTCTTGATTGATCTTCATTGTTGATTAACATTTGTTTCTTCCAGAATGTGTCTGTCTTATATATGTACCGCAGTTATTCTATTATGAAGGAAATGCCAATAATCTCAAGGAAGAACTTATGTGGGAAGGAAACAACGTTGTCATGCTAAGTATAGAAAAAGTTTCATTTAATCGTCTAAACTTTTGTAGTATGGTCTTTTATGTCTTCAATATGGGACTTTTAAATGACAGAAGTTCCTCTCAATGTAGGTGCCGATGAAGAAAGATTTTTAGAAGCTTCTATGGCTTATGTATCTGAGAATCCGATTTTGACAGATGAAGAGTTTGACAAGCTTAAGTTGAAACTTAAGGTGCTTGCTCATTTTTCAGTCATATTCTTATATTAGTGTTTACTGTATAAATATCTCATTGTTCTCTTATTCATTTTCTTTTTAAAATATCTCATTCTTATGACACTGTCAAAATTTTCTTTTTTGTATCTCTTAAGTTCTGGATGGATGGCAATGAAATTATGGTTAAGGGTCCACGATGTAGTCTCCGTAGTAGAAAGGTTTGTCTTATAGTTTTTCCATTTTCACTTCGAGGACACGCTATAGTATTTCCATTGTGTGTTATCATAGTATGCCTTTGATCAAATTTACTTGTTGCAGGTTTACAGTGACCTTTATGTTTATTATCTGAAGATGTTTTGCTAAATGTCCCGGCAGTTGTTGTTACGCTTGGATTGTTAGTAGAATTTCTTTTTCTCTTGGTACTTTGGCTTCAGAATCGCATTGTTTGCATAGTTTCAAAAAACAAAAAATGTTTGGTTCATTTCAAAAATTAATAGTAGCATTTAAAGTATTCACCAAAGATGTTTACTTTTGAGCTTTTAAGAAATAGGACTAAGAGAAATCTTGTATTATAGAGTGTAAAGGTTGGTTCATTCTTGTTTACATGTTTATATATCAAATAGACATTTTTTTTCATGGGAGCGGAATAACAATTTAAGGCAAAGAAAGAAAAGAAGAAATGTTGATATCCTACTTGAAAAAGAAGGATAACTAGTTCTCTCTTAAATTGTTTTTTGCCTGACCTAATGTTTGGATCAATTTTATAAATTCATTCATACAAATTTCATGCTTTTATATTAATGAAATTCACATGTCGTGTCAGTAATGGAAAGGCAAAAAGGTGGCATCGTATGTATTTATGTTCGCAGCTCACAGAGTAACAGTCCCATTTTTCTTTAATATGGTTTATTTGGTTGATGTATTATAGGTTCTTTTTCCTCAATGATTTGATTGGATTTGAGATCACGTATGTTTTGGAGGTAAACACATATCATCCCTTTCCTGGCTTTTCATTTTTTTCCCTAGTCAAAGTAAATAAGCACAGAATATTTTGCAGTAGCTTGGTTAAAAAGTTGGGATTTTCATTAGCTTTAGCAAAGTGACAAGAAGTTGGAAGATCTGAAAGCGCGTAACAATACTAATATGTTAGGTGATCCTAGACAGATTTGAAATAACGTAGGAGGATGTTTCTTAAAAAGATTAATCAAAGAAATATTTGGTAAGTTGGGAATTCAAACTAGTTACTCAAAAGGATTTTAAGTAAGAGTGGTGTTGGTAATTATTCTAATCTTTGAGAGACCTCAATAGTTGTTGTACTTTGTCCATGTTAGAGTGGTAATGTTGATTAACCTTTGTTTCTCCCATATGACTTCAATTGGTCTTCATTGTTTAGGTTTCTTGATTATATGGCTATTGCATATCTATGGTAAAGGACCATCTCGCTAGTTAGTTTTCCTTCTCTAGCTTGTGTTCTTTAGTTTTCTCTTTAGTTCGCACATTATATGATGTTTCCAGGTACACAATATATGAGACAAAATATATTCCTTAGCTTCTTCGTAGAGATTACATTGAATAAATTTGTTTAATCTTATCAATCAGGATTTATCTTATCTGAACAAAAAGGTAGGAAAGATGTTATAATTTGTGAACTTTCCTATTTCAAAATTTTGAATTCATGTTCTGTCAAGTGTTGCCACTTTCCCAAGCATCTTATGAGTTATGTTGACGTTCTTAGGTTGTATCGTTGTGATAATTTTTTCCCTTTGTGATCTGAAATTTATAGGCCAGCAACCTGAAAAACTCTTCATCTCTTGCTTGTATTTTCTTGAAAAGAAAAAAAATCATTCAGTTCAATATTTAGCTGCTATATAGTCGGGGCTGACAAAGTTACTTCTCTTTACTCTTAGATTTGGTGCATCTCTTTTGCTTAATTACTCTTGACTTGTGATACAGTAATTGGATAGGATAGAATCAAATATGCATATAATTGGCTTTAAGCATTTAAGGATGATAGAACGGATCACACTTATTCCACTAAACTATACCCACTACAATCTGATTATTGTATACAAGAGTTACTTTTGTCGAACAAGGGAATTGTGGTAATTAAGATAATCAATCAGAGAACCAGGTTCTTCTTTTTTTTAGGGGCAAAGTTAGAGAACCAGGTTCATGTGGTCAACCTTATTTTATGAAGTAACATAGAGTTTTGAGTCTTAGTTACACAAGGTAGGGGTAAGGTCCGAGTTGGATAATTCTCTTGAGTAGGGATAAAATAGTTTCTGGCTGAGAATCTTCACTACTTTGTTGGTTTCATTTAAAATAGTTTGCTAATATGTGTATGTTCATTAATATTTGTTCTCTTCTTCTATGTTAGTGATATAGAGCGCACCTTAGTTGAGAAGTTGGCTTCACTTCGGGTAACATCCAAACCTCATTCAGTCTCATCTAATGGTATATCTTCTTATTCTTTCTTTCTTTCTTGTAAAGAGTCCAAAATATTTGTTTGATAAGAGGAAGACTTTTAGTCGGATAGCCATATCACAAAACAGAAAAAAAGAATTTCACTCAGAAAACGTGTCAAAGGCTTGTCGCAAATGAATGTTATGTGAGAAACAATTATGATGACCGGGGAAAGAAGGTATTGAAAATAAGTTAACATGCTAGGTGAATTTTAGTACTAATAACTTCTGGTCTAGCAATATAATAGACCAATATAATAATTGTTAGATTAAATAAGATAATTGAACAATATAATATGCATTTGTATAAATTAAATTGATAATTATTGCAGGTATATCATGATATTTGATTGCAATTTATAGGTATATCTTGGAAGTCAAAGAACTTGAGTTTTATAAGAAGAAACTACAGAAGAAAAAGGGCAAGGTTGCAGCTGCTTAATTGGAGCTCATTAATTTTTTAGACTAATTTAAATGTTTTTCCTTTTTGCCCGTTAATCGACTTGGTTTGTGGGGATTTTTTTTTAAATCTTTCCATGAGTCAATCTTGATACCTCGGCTTTGTTTTGATGTTGGCCTTCATTACTTTCAGTTTATTCATAATTTTTTTGATATGTTAAATTTTAATGTTCAATGTGTTTTTTATATGCTTGTCAATTACAATATTTAATTACTCAAGTTGTATTAATGATATATGAATTGAAAAAATATTGGATTGTAGGTTATTCCTAAAAGAACGATTAAATTTGAGCTAAAATTAGAATCTATAATTAGTTATTGAAAATTGATGGGCCCTACTAAATTTTAAAAAAAAATTGCAGACGTTTTAACCCTCGCAATTTTTATAAAAAATTATTATAAAAAATTAAATTTAAAATAACGGGGGTCAATAACCACGACAAATTAATTATGGGGGTCATAACCGCCGCAAAATAACTACCATAAATTAATTATAGGGGTCAAAAAATGTAATACCCCGTATTTTCGTGCTAGAATTCTAACTGTCATTCCTGCGCGTCTAAGCTCTAATCCAAGTGATTATCACATGAATACAAGTTGCATGATCATCATCCTAGTCTATGTAGTAGTTTAGAGGTGCAAAATGTTTATAGCAATGACCTAGAACAAGGTTGAGCTAAGACCAATTGATCCATCCAAAGTTTGGCATTTAATTCTACAAGAGTCAACTTCAAATGTGAATATCTCTTAATATACAGGGAATTTTTCATCCCAATACCTATAAATTGTAGATAATTCAATTAGCTTTCCAATGATACCGATTTCATCAAAATCTGACACGCGAGCAAGGAGTTATGGCTTTGCGAAGTAGAGTGCGCCGCCTAACCAATCGCACATGGCTACTGGAATAGGTGTGCGATAAGCAATGAGGCGCATACTTAAATATGTGAGATAAGCAATGTGGCGCATACTTAAATGTGTGCGATAAGCAATGCAGTGCATACGTAAATTTATGCGATAAGCAATGCGGCGCATACTTGGTGTTTCAGGCAGTAAAAACACTCCATTTTGAGTTATTTTGAGGGCAATTAAGTCTTTTGGCACTCCTTACACACCCCTAAACTTAACCTTACGAATTTAATAAAATCTAAGCACATCATAACCCTATTATCAATCTAAGTTCAGCATCCAAGAGCACTAAAGAAGAAAAATAACTAGGGTTGCACAATCAACATTGAGGGTCCAATATTTTAACGAATCCGTTACCATAAAGGTATGTGGGATTTTTAACAAGAACAT